>NW_011967146.1:297206-334288 GCF_000949405.1 Vollenhovia emeryi
TGAATAAGTTCGCGTTGTGTAGTGTAATATTTTTCTTTTATACCTTTTTATCGTGCGATATTATTTTGTGCTCGTGATTCTGTTATTTACCGTTTTATCGCTGCTACATTTTAACAAACGTACACGTGTAATAAATTAAGTCACTCGATAGACGCAACGGTTATATAATTATTATTGCACAATATACTACAATATATATATGGTGTGTACTATTTATTGCTATGTTATTACTATATGAATGTGCGTAGTATGTAAGAATGTCACGTTTTCGAACGCAAACGCATCTCGACTCGACACTGCGTCGAGTACATTGAAGAAACTTGAAAGTGACAATATCCGCGATAAGAATTCTGAATTATTCCTTGCTTAATAATGAATTTTTACCAAGCGCCAAGGATATAAAATAGAATTATTTTCACAGTTATGTCATTAGAATCATTATATACAGCGCAATTAATTTGTACTGAATACAATTATCTTAACAGTACCCAATGACTTATACCCCGGTCAACTGCATTACGTTGCATTCGCGCACGTAGGCGGCGTTACGTAGCGCAAAGCAGGACGTCGTAGTGGACGTTAGACAACGAAACGTAGTTTACGATCGCCCAGAGCAATAAATAATTCCTGGTATGATGTCCCACGACTATTTCGCCACCTACAGCGTGTGCCTGCGATTCTTACGTTTCTTCGCGAACGGTTGTTACCAGTGTGGCATACGGAAAGGTCAGTCGAGAGTCGCACAAGCGACGTGAATTAGATATTCACATCGAGACGAGTGTTCCACGCTGCAAAAGCAGATTTTACGATTTCCTTTATCTTCCGCTCGCTCACTGAGTATTTCACAAAGTCAATAAAACCCGCAGTCCAGCCGCTAATGGATACGAAAGCGAGCCGAAAGAATGAGGTTCTATTAACACCGCGGAGGGGAGGGAAAAAAAGCGACGTTCGCCGCTGTGTGTTAAATCGGAAATCGTAACTCGTACTATTAAAGCAGCCGTGGGCAAAGGTAATTGTCGAATAATTGAGTTGTCGCGTACCCTTTTTTAAGCGAGAGTCTGGCTTTAACGACTGCGACATTACGGCTAACAATTTCCGCTTGTGCGAATTTAATTGTAAAATGTGAAACGTTTCAACGTTTCCAGTCGTTAAAATTTTGCAATGAGAAATTCTCGTTACGGATAATTAGATGATTGCATCATCTGTCCCTTTTTAAAAATATTATGCGTCTTCATGGTAGCTCTCGATAATATCAGACCATTGAGACGGAAGGTAAATTCCGTGTTTCAAGTTCACGGTTTGATGAAGCAACAAGTGCAGTTATCTGACGATAAACGATTTTTTTTTCGAGCTGCAGCCGACCGACCCGAGAGTGCCAATCCGCTGATGAAAGGGATGGTTATGGCGTACGATATCTTTTATAGCGGAGGCGCCCTTGTATTGTGGGATTTCGAGTGTTCTTTCTCTTTCTCTTCCACGGAGAATTCAGGCGCGTACACCTGTATCCTTACTCGCGCGATTCCCCTAAACTTTCCACAGCTCGGTTTCATGGTGTGTGCGTAGGACCGTTCTCTAGATACCTGGCTGTTTGAATGCCTACCTGAAATCCGCCTACCGTAGTAGATCTCATCGAAAAATCGACTTTATGAAACCGAATATCCGACCCGTGGCGTATTATGCTTCTAATGATTTCGGTTAGAGGGTCCGATTTACGGGTGTCAAAAAACCAGCGGCCTCTCGCAGGTGCGAAGATGGTTTCCGTTGATTTTGTAATAGTAATACACTGACAGAAAAAAATGGTTGCAGTTACTACAATCTCACTATAATTTATAGTCTCTCTCTCTCTCATTTTAGGAGCCAGCCACATTTTTATAATTCTTCCAACTATGTAAGTTATGGTTGACCTAACAATGTATTATAGTTCTCATAGACGCAATATTGGTCCATGCAACTTATGATATGATTGTCACAAACCAAAACGAGCTTTTAATTTGGTAACGTGTACTATAAATATTGCGATAACAACCACAAGTAAAATTTCGATTAACTATATGTAATAATCATAACTGTTTTTATATTGAAAGTAATAGTCCAAGTTTTTTATTATACAGGGTGTACGAAAACCACCGGATATCCTTTTAATCACGGATTCTTTAGAAAAATTCAAGACGAAAATCCTAATACAAAAATGTCGAGGTTATAATAGTTTTTAAATAATGAGCGATTATATTTCACAAATGATAGGCCTGAGATTTCGCGCGCTCAGGCACGGCGACATAACAAGTGATAAAAGTGTTCCCACAAATGTCGTCCTTTTTATTTAATTCAAGTAAAAATTTGCAACATGTTGTAACTTCAAAGTGTTGCAACTGTCAAATTGGTCGATCAATATCAGTTACCATGAAGGTTGTTACTGTACTAAAAAGGGCGACATTCATACAAACACTTTTATCACTTGTCCAGTCGCCGTATCTGAGCGCGCGAAATCTCAGGCGTATAATTTGTGAAATATAATTGCTTATTATTTAAAAACTATTATAGCCTCGACATTTTTGTATTAAAATTTTCTAAAAAATTTACGATTAAAAGGATATCCGGTGGTTTTAATACACCGTGTATATACATTGCGTTCACTATGTTTATTGGTTATATCACTTTGCACTCGTAAAGAAGTACAAGAAAGCATCTTTCAAAGAAAAGATAAGTAATCTTATATGAATGTATAAACTTATCCGTATTTATAACACCCTATGCGGTTTTCTTTTTATGAGAAAGTCTTATACCGCACGTCTCTCTAGTGAGAACATTCCGAACCACTTCATTTTGGTTTACCATGTGATTAGTAAAGCGGATGATAGAAATGTAGTTACATTTACTATTATTGCGATTGTACTTACTATATAAAAATAATTAACGAATTTACTATTCATTACCTGGACGTTTTAACAGAATAATCGTTAAAAGCTTATATTTTATAGTAAATTTTTTAAATAGTTGACATCACTGTGTAGATGGTTGCTATTACTAATAATAAAATTTTTATAGTAATAATTACTATAAAAAGGATATTCCTGACTAATTATTTTACTATGCAATTATAGTTTTAAATATTACATATTTTTCTATCAGTGTAGTGTTCACGAAATAGTGCCACTCGGTTATCAAGCAAAATATGTTAGATAATTAATATATTAAATTTGGAATAATCGTAAATTTCACGTTCGTAAATTGAGCGTCTGAAAGTGTTGAGAAAATTTACCGCGGTGTGAAAGATTTAATATATATTTCGCGCGCTTTTATCGATGGTATTTCTTACTTGAGCATAATCTGCAATAGGTGATTAAGAAACATTTAGCACAATGATATCTTATGCACGTCCCACACGTCGTACTTACACAACGGGAATGTATATGAAGTTCGTAAGGAGACGTAGGTACATTTGTCTCCTGCCAAGTTACGTCTCGTAATCAAGTACTTGTCTAATTGCACGTTATTGGTAGATAATGGCGATGATTACCACACATGAATCGCTGAGAGCCGCGTGGCTTGCTCTAACAGAGGCTTTAATTGTGCCCGCTGTGAGAGAATATACGTTGCATCTATTCATCTTAGGAACCAGAAACGCGAATTAATCATTAGCGTTTCCCAGGTACTTTTACGGAGATAACGTCATTAGAACACCGAACAACAACGCAACCGAGCGACTCCTATCTTTTACATCATCTAGCACGCAAAAAATGCTTGTAAAATATTAATTTCTTCCTTTTAAGATATTCTCCAGTTACGAAAGAGGCATGGGTTGTTACGCCAGTAATTGTTAATTCTTCTTACGCGGAATACAAAAGATTTTGCACTTGACTTTTCACGGAGTTCAAATATTAGACCGTGGGTGAAGAAAATCCCTCAAATATTTTGTTCCCCGTAGAATCTCAATTGGCCCTGATTAAATTACATATATAACACTGTCATAAAAATAATATATTCTACTAATTTATACAAGGTTGTGTGAATGTGTGTACACACCAAATTATATTTCCTCCACGTTCCATGCCCCGCAATCTCGCACCGCACTTTTCCAGGAGTTTCCACGTACAACCGGTGGAAAAAGTAATACCGGTATTGCGTCAGTCACGTGTGTGGCTCGATGAACAGTGTAACGCAGCTGGTACAAAACTGACCTGAACTCCGAGTCACGGGTTCCTGTAGTTTTTTCTCTCTTACCCTATGCTCGCACACACACACACACACACACATACACATGCGTGTCTACGCGCACGGATGGTGCACCCACACGTAAGGAGGAAAAAAATCCCCTTCCGATCTCCGATACGCGCTGCTCCCCGGGATGGAGTGGCGCGTCAAAACCGGCCTTTTTGGAAACTTATCTCGTCTCTAAGGCTCTTCAAAGTTGGTTTTACCGCTACAGCCTCTCTAATGCGTTGCATCACGGTGCAACAGATAAAGTGTAAATAGATGGGGCTGGGCGTTTGATGTCGCGTGAAGAACCTTCAAAAGGATCCGGTGAGAGACGTCGAGGCATCCAACGGAGATATCTACGTTTTATTGCTTGTAAATGTAACATTGGAGATATAACACGTTATCCGGAAACGCGATCTGAAATCGTACAGGCCCAATTTTTTCAGCGCATTGCACTTTCGTCGTGATGACACGTGGATATAATTACTATCATAATTGTACGCATCTAACTGTGCTCTCGTTTTCATTTTTGTAAATATAAAAGACAGCGATTTCGTGTAATTTAATCTGTCAGTTACATGCGAATAGGCTTTGTAAAAGAAATTGGAAAAGAAATGCGGTAATTACATAATAATTTCAGAATGAGGAGAATTGAAAAGAATTATGTTTGAGTTACACAATCATAAAGCGCTTGCTTTGCTTACTTTTCGTTTTGATAATCCACCAAAATTATTTTACGCGTTTACATAATTATGTTTCTCTCGTAAATGTAACATATAACGATTTTATTATTATTCGAATAACTAATATGTTAGTAAAAAAATTAATTTTAACTGACTTTGACTCTTAGTAATTTAATTTGTTTTAATTTATTGTATCCTCAAGATTTACAGATTTATTTTTTCCTCTTAATGTTAAATGTAAGATCTCTAAGAGATAATTGACTAAATAATAACAGAATCAAATTTTAATGTTAAATTTTTGTATTATTTTTGCATCGTTATGTTTATGATATTATATGTTTAGTCTCCATTTTTTACAAGAATATTCGAAAGTGACGAAAAATTCACAAGAGTAATACATCGGAATTCTGAATGTTTTATGATACATTAACATGCCCTCCCTATATCCCTCTAATGAATATTCACGGTGAAATATTCTCGAACAGGCACGTAGTCAAAACCATCGAAAATTATAAATGGAACGCAATTTTGAGATTTAAATTTCCCGTTATGACAATTCCGTTATCCCATTATCCCATTATCCCATTATCGCGATGTAATAAATCATAATTGATTAAATTTTCATCGGCCTCTGAAATCCTTTGCATTCTATGGCGAGCCAATTTTTGTTTTATCTAATGAAACCCGAAGGATTTATAATAAAGTCGCAGATTTTATCGATGTCTGACTTTCTATTGCCGCAATTGTCAATAAGCAAACAATGTCGTAAGAATCGATGAGCGGTTAGCCATCCAGTCAAATGGAAAAGCTCTCTAGTTAAGATGCAGACACGAAAAATGCTGCCGCCGTGGAATGATATCCCGGTGAGTGGAGGCGAAAGGAAGATGGCGAAACACATATACCGGAAACACGAAGGAGTCGTTACCGTATACGAGCCGCTATTGCAAACGGCATACAAACAACAGCACGGAAATGTCCCCTTATGTACGTCTCCTCTCTTTCCTCCCTCCCCCCCCTTCCCCTCTCGTTCCCTCCCTTTTCACTTCGTACCTTCAGTCAAGATCGTAAAAGCCTCCCTGGTGCTAACAGCAGCGCCTGGCAGACGATCGGCGATTTCGGGATGACGGAAGAGCTCTCCAACGACCGGAAAACGATCCGACACTTTATCGGCTCAAGACGTACTCTTCCTGTCGGCTTCTTTACCTATCTGCGATGGTATAATTACGAGAATGAAGTGCCTATTGCGAAACAAAGTTTTTAATGGCTCTTAGTACTGATAAATAAATTCCATGATCCGCTTTGCGCAAAATCGATTTTCTCCGCGAAAATTTATTAGCGATATAATCTTTATATCTACATTTTTCCAGAATTCACCGTATTAAGAGAAAAGTACCTATTGTTTATAAACGGCTTCTTTAAATCATTTTAGCTTCTCAGAAAATGTCCACTCTTAAAGATTTTGGACTCGTGTTGCGACGTATTTGTAATTTAGTAATCTTACGCATGAAAAAAAGAATTCACCCGTAGTGTAAGCACACAGTACACATTACAAGACTTCTATAACGATTTTGGAAACATCGATTATTCCTATAATAACGATTCTGCATTCCACGCACGTAAAAGCCGGACATATTATTCGATGAATCTTATCTTATTCCTTAGAAAAAGTTTCTCCAATCTCAAGGGAGATCTTGATACGGAGAATCGTCGAGTGAAAGAAGGCGCAATGCTGTGGCGCAACCAACGTTGCCCGAGATTTAAGAGGCTTAACTCGCCGTGGACTCGTAGCTAGTAGGACGCATAAACTTCGTTTTACAAGGGGGATCCCTTTCCTCTAGGGGCCGGGCCCCAAAAATAGAGAGCGTTCCCTCGTCTAGAGAGAGGGTTGTAGATTCCAGATATCGAAGGAATAGGGTTACCGGTTCAAGTCTGGCAGGTGGATACCGCCTGTAACGCGTGAATGCCTGCTACGTAACGGGTGTCAAAAATACAATGCTAACAGATCCGTTTCTATCCCTTTCAAGACACTTGGGATTCTTCAATTTTTCGAGCTGTGAAACTAATATGACAAATGTTACCTTTCTTTTGATTCTTATTTGAATTTGAATCAATCTGTTATTTATGTATTTATACACTGTCATTATTTTAATACTATATTAATAAAGTTTGTCTGAATTTTTCGAAAGATTTCTGAGAATTTCGACAGAAAAATATTAAAATAAGTATTTTTCCAATGTGGTATTACTGTAAGTAATGCCAGAGATGCGTTTATGAATTTGAACTTAATGATTACATTAACATAACAGTTTATATTATTATATTAGATCAATTTTACTTAAATTTTAATAAATTTTACCTGATATTTTCAATAATTTGTTCTGAAATTTTGAAAAAAACACTTCTTATTGCCTTGTTGAATTTACAAATGATTTTATTTACCAGAATTAAGGTTGACATTGAAGCAGAAGCTCGATGTCATGTATGATCGTAATTTATACATTGAGAAAAATTTCCATTGGATAAATCAATTAAGTAGCGTTTCCGATGGAAAATTAACCATCGGTTTTTCTGATCAAGTTTTCCGATAAAATTATGGACATATTCGATGAAATTGCAGTTACCGATGAAACTTAATCGAAAAATCGATTATATTTTTCATCGGATATATAATTTAATTGAATATATCCGTTTGTTAATACCTAAATCGTTATCCGATTAGATAGGCAAGAATATTTTTCTCGGTGTATATAGTAAAAAGATTTTTTGATCATATAGAAAAATCTTATCATAAGTTGCCTATATACGTAAAATATGTAACAAGAAATATATGAGAATTTTATAAATATTTGAATGACCAGATCAAGTTTTAAAATGACCACCCAGCAATATAGCTAAGTGCATCGATTATAAATTTTATGGGCATATTAAACGATATTGTAACATGCAAGACAGAGAGAAACAGATGCTGAAAGAAACATCGTGACGGGATAAACATTTCAGAAATCCAGCTGGACGCCCGCTGGTTTTAATGCCGCTGTACCCTCCCTCGCTCCCGTCACTGTTTAAATAATTTATTCCCCCCTTTTTTCTTCTGGAATCTCGAAGTCATCCACATACGGTGAACGGTCTTAGAGCGGGAACGGGAGAAGTGGGAGAAAGACACGCATATGAGCATACTTGTCCGTCTCGCACGCTTTATATTGTGCCACACATGTTCTTAAGGCGCAACGCTGCAAAAGTTGAGGGTGGAAATACATTCCAGACATAACAAAACTCCTCGTCAGCCTACGTCCGCAGCGCTCCCATCCGTCTGTTTTTCTTTTAATTGTGCCGTCCCTTCTAGTATGTCGCACAGGTGGAACAACAAAAATAACGAAGGAAAGAAATAAAAATTAAGAGTAAAGACAGAGAAGACAGGGAGAAGGAAAAAGAAGAAAGGGGCAGGTTGGTGGAAACACCAGCTGGTACGTGAAATACATAAACATCCTAGAGTTACGACCTATTTGTTTTAATTCAATTCAAATGCTAAGTGAATCTCGGTGAAAAATAACTTCAGAGATAATGTAAATATCAAAATTAAGGAAAACACGAGAAAATACCAGCTGACACGTAATACAATCGCACCCTTTAATTTCTTTAATCTTCTTCCTTCTTCCGAAATGTTCCTTGCGTCTAATTTTAATACTAAATTAATAAAGTTTGAATTTTTCGAAAGATTTCTGAGAATTTCGACAGAAAAATATTAAAATAAGTATTTTTCCAATGTGGTATTACTGTAAGTAATGCCAGAGATGCATTTATGAATTTGAACTTAATGATTACATTAACATAACAGTTTATATTATTATATTAGATCATTTTTACTTAAATTTTAATAAATTTTACCTTAATTTTAATAAATGCACCGGCTTACGTATACAAGTGTATTGTGATCTATTGTACAAATATTGTTAACAATTTTTCTTCTCGGAGTAACGATCACCGTGGTAAGCGTCCCGAAAATGTTGCAGCGAGAAATTAAATTCCTAACAAATTCTATTACATCTCGGTGTATGCGCCGCTGCAGAAAGTTTGCGGCGCGTAAAGGATGTTACGAGTTTAAACGAGAAGCCACGCTTTTCTTTTTTCAAAAAAAAAAAAAGGAAAATTAAACTAAATAGAACCAAATGAAAATGAGCAATTCGTAACAAGTGCGGAAATGTCGAATGTTCTGGTTTTATAAGTTAAAAGAAAACTGTAGAATATTCAAAGGGTTTGTACATGTTTCCGATAACGTCTGCGTTGGCAGATAATGTTGATTATCGACACGAGCATCGACGAATTTCAACGTGCTTTAATGAAACAAATAAGCCACAATGAGATTATTGACGTGCTGTCAACGAAACACACATCACTGAACGTTCTTGATATCTCGCGTTTACGTAAGACATGTATGTTTCAGGTCTGCTATCTAATTACTATATATAACGGATGTATTCTATATGTAAATCTGCGCCAAGCGCTAAATTAACGTAGATATTTATGGCCTTTCTACTATAAAAACATGTAATTGTGATAATTGCAGTTAATCTCTGTTGGTATAGTTAATTCCGATTAAATTCTTACGATTATCATTCCGAGAAGGTACAAGGATCTGGGAGTTTTATCGCCCGTCGCAATCGCTGAATCGCGCGTCGCATGGGAGAAATTGAAACTTTTGTGGCTGCTATAATTACGGGTAATTCCGGCGCGGCGGTTTCTTGTAGCAATTTAGATCTAATCGTAAAGTAACGCGTGGAACAGTTCTTACAAATACGTCCTGAAAAACGTGCGGGAATATAAGCGGATCCACGTCCTGTCCCGAATTCCGACCAAATTAGGCAGTGCAGAGTACTCTTGGAATTGTGTATAGACCGCAAATCGCTACACGGAATCATCGTAGAGCGCAAAAAGCCACGGTGGTTGAGGCCATTTTACTCAGCGCGTTTTCTGACCATTAAACGAATGTTTCACGGAATGAGACTTCCTCATAATTAGTATACGTATAAGTGTATAAAGTTTGTTACAACGAAATAACGCTTTCAATCGTTAAATTTGAATTTAGCTAAAGAATAATTTGCGGTATGAATTCAAAATTAGAATACAAAATATCTAATATATCCTCATGTATCTTAGAAATATAAAAACACGCGATTATTTTCTCTCTTCTACTTCTAAATTACAGATCGTTCTCTAGTTTTGAAGTAATAACTAAAGGAATAATTTTTTTCACAGTGGCAATTAAGATGAGGTTAAACATTACTGTAACAGTAAGTGGAAACATTTGGTGGACAATTAATTCTTATTTTCTAGTAATCTTATTTTAGGTGGCTCTACCTTTCTGTTTGCCACAACAACACACTCTATCTCATGTCAATATGCGACTCATTTTAACAGACATTCCACCACACTGACAAAATAAATTTTTTTCTACAACTTTTGTAATTCAACGTACTGCGAGCGAATTTTTTTAACTGTACTCTCATATTTATACACTGAAGATGGCCTAAAAAGAGAGCGAAACGTACGTTTCTTTGTAATTCGAATATATTAATTTCGACACTGAAACCTTGTCACGGCTCACAGCCCTTTTCAATTCATCTGATTGTCTTTCCATTTATTACACTGAGCAAAAAAACTGTTGAGTCAAGAAAATATTTCTCGATTCAACTATATGCTGCAGTCACAGGCTGTCAAACAAATATTTGTTAAGTCACGTAAACATTCGTCAATTAAAAAGTATATATATTTGAATACATTATGTACGTTTAATTGAAAAACATATATATGAATTAAAGAAATACTGTTAACTAAACAAACTAGACATATTTAGTAATACCAACGATTTTGTTTCTCAGTGTGCAAGAAGTGACAGATTAATTCTGTATCTGATAATGATATGAATAATGTAACGTTGAGTCATTGACGATTCATCATTATTGACTGGAACACGCGTTTCTTCACATCTGAGATCATATGTGAGATAGTATCAATTTTCGAGCACCCTATATAAGAGAATGCACACCTCGCGAGTTAAACTAGCGTGCGAACGTTGGTGGTGCTGCGTAACACAGGTACACGAACCTGATGCCGCGGCACGGGACATCGAGTACACGTACCCACGGGTGAACGCGCAAGGGCTCTCGAGTGGCTTGGAATTAATTAAACAAAGAGGCATGTTAACGATATAGCGTACATTGACGTTTCGCTTAGTGGAAGACAGAGGCCACAATTCGCACCGGTGCGCTGCGCTAATGCACGCTCGTCAGCCTGCTAGGATTGCGCTTCCTCATCATCCTTCAATGCGTAATCGACTAATTATTGAGTTTCAGGGAAGGATGTGCATACGCGTACGGTCGTTGATCCCAGTTATTCGCAGCACGATGATGCGTCCGAAGGCTCTTTCTCATTTCTATCGCACGCGTTGCGCGCTTTATGCGTGTCGCAATCGTAAAACGAATAGAACCTTTCTTGTTTCGCGAAAATAATGTTGGAAGAAAGAGTTCCTCAGGCAGAGGCTTGATATTGTTCGATAGCACTGTGTATGTGAGTTAAATGTATAATAAATACATGCACAATATACGCAGTAAAAACTCGTGTGTTGAAATGTTAAAGTTTTCTTGTGTTACCAAGATTTGATTCTTATTTCAAAATGTAAAATTAACATAAAACGTACATGTTATTATTTTCGTAACACTTTTATGTGTCATAGTTATGTTAACATAATAACGTGACACTTTATGTACGTTATTTAAATATTGAATATTATTTTGAGTTCGTTTAACACAACTATTTCACAAAATCAACCAAAACGTGCAATATCGACATTCCTTAAGAATTATTTCAACTATTCTGATTTGTAACTATTCGTAGAGTTTACTTATCCTGTCTGTTTTTATTACATCACACTTAAGATTGAAAGAATATAAACATAAATGTGAAGTATAGTGTTGATTAATTAACATTGATAATTTTTCAAAAAGTAGCAGACGCGTTAAATGTTACTTTAACTTAAAATTTAGAATGGACTTTTTGGGACATGTAAAAAATGATAACGCGCACTCATTAATTTAATAAAGCTGGAAATAATTTCTGAATAAGGAATATTGTTAAAGTAGTTGTTTGCAATGATTGAAAAATGATGTGCTAATATGAATAGTTAAGTCGATCAACAATTTCAGTACGTGGCTTTGCTGTTCCAACAAAAAGCTGTGGTTTAACACAGTTTACAAAGTTAAAAACAAGTGTACAGAATTCGCACAGAAATGGCTAGGCTACCAAGATTCGGCCCGTTCGAAAATGGCATCCTCTCTAATTAATTGTAAAAAAAGTGGAAACACAAGTTTCCCCCTAGAGACGAGCCGCGGTTCTTTTGTCAAGCGTGATTTTACAACGTGATAAACTACTTTGACAACTGAGAATGCATAATTACATTCTTCGGATTTAATCTACGAGACCAAACTTGGTGATAATAGGTCTCAACATCTCGTGACCTTTCCAAGCCAGACGAGACCGCCTTCCTGTAATTAGCGAGCCGTGCAAGACTCGCGGCGGTTCAATCTACGCGATTCTTGAAAAAGAAATGCGCGAGAGAGTACGCCCGATGAGTTTCGCCGATTAGCATCGTCGAGGTCTTCTGCAAATTGCTTTCCTATTCGGTGAATTACGGCCTTTCTCGAGTGTAATGGCGCTACGTGCGCTTAGGCCACTGCGGAAAAATATTACAAAGCTACGGTTGCATAATCACGCGGCATTGCACGTTGCGCCGCGTTGCGGAGAAGCGTGCGGTGTGTAATAATGCATACTGGAGCGTTAATGAGTAATGCCGGCGGTAATGAGTAATAAAGGCGTAGTCTTGTTCGTACCCCTCGCGTTTCAACGAATCCTTTTACGTCGATAAAGTCGATAAAAGCGCTCCGTTACTGTACAAGTGCGGCGGGCAGCCTGTCTTAATTTATTCAATCGTTCATCGAGAAGGGAATTCGAAACCGTTGCTTTCGAAATTGTTAAGCGTAGGAAAAATTTCTTCAGAATGCAGCAATAACCATTTCTATAACAAGACCGATAAGCTAAGTACTTATCTTACATCGTACCATGCACGATCGACATGATTCATGATTATTCGCGTAAGTACGATTCGACTTTATGGATGCATAATACTTAAGTGTTTATATGATAATGATAATATCGGCATTCTCTGAGAAATGTTAAGCTGGAAATGAGAAAGGTACGGGAGACACACGAAGTGTATCATCCAATTTTTCTTCAGGGGAAAGCAGACCTCAAATTTCTCAAATCGTGCGTGTGTAATCGGCGGGAGAAAGTCCACGGCACTTCCGACACAACTCGCATGTAAATGGTTATTGACATATCACTTTATTGGACATCTTTTCAAAATAGCGCGTCGGAATATATTCGAGTCGTAAAAATGGTACAAGTCAGCCTTGGCTATATCGTAGCACCCGAAGAAAGGAACGGAGAAGGAAGTACACGCGATGGAGAGGGAGTAATACGTATTTACGAGGACGTCACAATTTTGTCTGGATCGTCAAAAAATGTTGAATGCCGAGGGCGGGTCGTCAAGAAACGCGCAGACCAATCGACTCGCCAAGAAGAGGCCCCGGCAATCCCGTGAGTCATAAAATCCACGAAGAGCCCCTCGGCATCGCCGATATCCTGACATACGGCCCCATAAATTATACAGCCCCGCTGACCTCGCTCGTCGACTTTGCTGCTACTGGAAACGAGTGACGTCCGTAGGAACACAATGCAGGCATGCAAAAGTCTCACGTTAACACGAACGAGCTTCTTGATCGACAAGGTCTTTTGCTTTCTAAAAAGACATCTTGTAAATGCTTTAATTTGCGTATTATATTTTTTACTCTCACATGCCTGAGCTTTTTCCCCTTGTTTTTGATTATTGGAGAGTCCTAAGCTATAGTTAAGGTTGATCTCTAAAAAGAATCGAACAAGAGTAACGTCTTAAACGTTACATTATAACTTTTAATTTGTTCATTGATATACCATGTATGATGAATTGTATGGATTTTTTGTTCATCTGACGTACAAAATATTGAAAAGTAATTCTCAGTTAGCAATCAGAGGTGCGCTACTGTAATGCTAGATATATACTGAGCCAGTGATCTATTAATTTATTATTTTTAATACTTAATGTCTCTATCGCATTGGCTGTTTTGAATATCTTACCTTTGTCTTTCGAATATATATTTATAAAACGATCATTCTTTAACAAACAGCACTCTTTTGATTGAAAACGTACTTGTTAGAATGGAAATCTTTCATGTTGCTTAGTTAATATACTTTATGCATATACATTTGATCTTCAACGAAATGAAAATGTCGCTCTTCTTTTTTCCCTCATCCATAATCTGCTACTTCTTCTTAGCGAAATAAGATCTCACTTGGAACGAATATGCGGTTCTGCATACCGCTGACCGCGAGCGCGATGGAGATAAAACAAAGAAGATCGAGCGTCTCGGTGTGCAGCCTAGTAAAAAGACATTTGAGAAGAAGAAGAAGTCGTAAAACGTAAACGCCGGATATACGCGTGTATCTACGTTACACCGGTTCTAACGACCGATCGTAAAGAAGCTGTCGGCGTATCCACCAGAAGTATTGGCATTTAAATATCTCCATCTGTTCCCGCGCAAAACGGGCGAGCATGATTCGAGCCGATATTAATAAGCGGCCGGCTCCGGGACGCGCGCGCCGCACGTTTCTTATCGACCACGAGTCGATACGACGGATGTTCGTATGTGATACAAGCGGCCAGCGTGACGGATTTGTATTATCGAACGCGAGGGCTCGATCAGCCCCGCGTATACGAGGATCGAGCGTGGAAAAACATAAAAGTTTTCATCAAAACGCATCGCGCAATGCGAACGCGTACGCAAGAATTTTATAACGGCCGTTCGATAGGCGCTGGACAATCATTTTCAATCGTGCGCTTTTTGCGCCCGGACGCGATTTATCGCACGTAGCAAACAGCCATTCCACCGATTGAATGCTATTTTTGTCAAATGGTAATTCTACCTTCAAGAGAGGAAATGTGTCTTTGGTGTCCAACATTAATACGTTGAACGTTCTGGCACAAAATCGCAATCTCATTTCTGTCATCGTTTTTTTTTATGAACGATTAACAAACATTTATTCGTGATAAATGATTTTCTTTCCCTCTACTCTCTTTATTTGCGATTTATTTTATTACATTGTATACGTCATGGCGTGTTTTTATAATCGATATGTTTCTTTAGTTTTATTGTTTTTAAAATTGTAGAGTCCGCTATTATGAGATAGGTTTCTGATATGAGACAGCAGGTTTTCAACGCTCAAATTTAATCACATATCTTTTTACACAATCCAACAATGAATTTTCCACTAAACAGATTCCGCTCCAAGTGCAATAATGGAATCAACTGATGATGCCTATTATTTTAACAGAAACCCCGCTGTCCCATATTAGGATTCTATCTCATATTAGGGGGCCTTTTTCTATGTATATTTTTCACACAAACCATTTAAAATGATAACGAGTGTGATTTGATAATGAAACTCAAAATAAAGTGAAATCTGTTTAGTGGAAAATTGATTGTTAGATCGTGTAATCGTCGCGAAAAAAGACTTGTAATCGACTTTGGACGTTGAAAACTTACTATCTCATATTAGACTCTTATCTCATAATAGAGGACTTCCTCTATAAATTATTGCAATCTCCTGGTATCACAATTCGAAGACACTCGGTGCAATGTGCACGTAAATTACGAATCGTGAGATTCATGTACGATGATCGGGTGATAAACCAGTGGTCTTTGAACAGTCGTGTTCCACAACTCTGATGTCGTGCCAACTGATTAAAATATGAAATCAAAATGATTGGATTACGACGATGATCAAACATAGGCTCAAATTATCCGTCCGCCTCTTTTAGCGATTTTGTAATCCATTAATTTTGTTCCGATAAAAGGTACAGAAACTATAATTTTAAACGATAGATTATGAAATATTAATTTCTTCAATCGATATGTATTTTATTGATAATCAGACTTTATTAAAAGTCTTAAAATCTAAACCTATTTCGATTTTGTTTCGTATTTATAAGCTGGGGTAAAAATCATATCGCAATTAGTGCTATCCATTAGATGCAATTATTTCCACTGCACGTGCAATAATAAATGGATGTCTGTCACACGTTATGAAGTTATGTTTAGCACGGCGAAGTTGAAAATGAAGGTAATGGATGCATACGGTAAGAAGATTATAAAGCCCTCGATTATACCCGTAGGCGTTCAATGAAGCGATTCGTTTCTGCTCTGCACTCCTGAAAAATCAGTAGACAATTAATCATCGAGCGAGCGATCGTGAACAGCGTTGACTAATTTGTCAACCGCCGAGTGTTAATTATCGCTTCTTATGCGTGATGATTATAACAGAGGCGCTAATTGCATGCTTTATATGTCAATGAACCACGCCTTCTAATCATTACATAACTGTTTCACAATCAGTATTAAAAGTACTTAACATGTTCACTAATGTAGGTTTATTCGTACACAATGCTAATATGATTTATAAACGACAACACGATCATCTTAATATAAAAGCGATTTGATTAACATATATTTTTCTTACGGAACACTCGTCAGGTGTTTGCCGAAGATATTTGTATGGGAAATTGTCTTGCAAAGAAATTGTTTGGCATACTTTTAAAAAAATTATTTAGAGTTTGCGGCAGAATAGAAATGCGAATAAATAACAATGTAAAAATGACTTGAGAATTCCACGTGGCTTCTGTTCAAAGTAGAGATGATATAATTCCGTAAACAGTTCCGTAACGTTTACTACCGATGAACGGCAGTGAACTTACGGGGGCTACGCGCGCCTTCCTTATTAAGTCGGCGGCGAGTTTTAATTATCGCCGGCAATTGCAATCTCCAATTCGAGTTCTGTATAATTTCAGGAAACGATCGCGCGTTTCACACGACACTCGGACGGAAAGGTCGGGTGTGTGCGAAGGCGCGCTGCGCTACCCAACAACTATTTAATGGTCCCGCCGTGTTGCAATACGATATCGCGAAGTAGCACTGCGAAATGTTACGATAAAATCTGATTTGCATTACAATGGCCGCATCTGTCTCCTGGACGATGTTGCACGCTCTATCTTGGCTCGTTGACGTTCAATGACGCCTGCGCCTATATGCATGTATACGCGTATTCTCGTGCATACACGCAAGTTATATGTGTATATATTCATCATCGCCCTGGCGTGTAAACACGCATGTAGGTCGCCCCGGGGTCTTGAAAATAATGAAAAAGCCGATTAAGCTAAGTGTGCGCGCCGCCGGCAGAAACGTGTAAGGATACGGGCTTGTGCGCGTCGCGCAAAATCAAGCGATCTTTCAGCACAATTTCAGCGTGTCGCAACGCTCGTTGACGTCAGGCCGAGCTGTCCACGGCTCGCGGTGCAGGATATTACCTACGAGCGCGCGAAAAGTCGCGGGGAGAGACTCTTTTTCGCCACTGTGACTGGCGTGCAACGGCCACAATAATAATGACGGTAGTGTGGGACCGATGTATAAGCGCGCGGCGCTACATCAACTTGGCAGACCGTGAGGTAGACTTAATTGCGATACTTGTGCGGTCGTCAAAGGCCACGCTGCACGGTCGTCGATAGATCTGCTTGACCGTTATTGGATAGCAAAGGATTAATATTCATAGTAACGGTAACTACCGGCCTGTCATAATTAAGATTTCGTAAAAATGGCTTTTAATCTGGGTAATCGCACCTGATCTGCTTAAGTGACAAAATTTATTCACTCCTGGGATTAATTAAAATGACAGTTGGTTCGTTCATTTTGATTTAATTTCATCGAAACACACTGAAAGCGTGCAGTCCGGTACACTTGGCATATTATTCCTTATATATATCTTAACTGATTGTAAATAAATGTGAAATAAATACTGCAAATTAACGATTCCAAATGTTCGTGAAATTATATTCAAGATTTGTTAACAATTTATAATTTGTCATTTACTTCGTGTAGATTCCTCGATTCGCTAGTTGACAAGTTTCCTCTGCTTATAATATTTGATTAAATATTATTTTCTTTCCATAAAAAAATTTTGTGTTTCAAATGTACCTGCGTCAAGTTGAAAAGATTTTCCTACGATAAGATCTCTTTAGTTGCTTTCAACTTGAAAGTTTCTGGTATCTTAACTTTGCAGGAACTAATATTTTTTAAATATTTGTAACTTAGAGAAATGATGAAATAACTTTGAAATGTAAATATAAATGTATACATTGAAAAAACCGATCAACTTTTGTCAATTAATAAATTTTCACGGATTTTAAAGCGATTCTATTCTATGGTAAAAGATACAGAAGATAATTTGAAATCCGCCTTGCATAAAGTCACTTCTAATTACATAAAATTTGACTTATCGAATCTCACCCGATCCCACAATCAGCATTAACACATGTATGAAATTAATAAATCATCGAAGATGAAGAGATTGCGGGATTTAAATCGATAAATGATACTATTAGCAAGTGCATTCAACGTCTCACTTAACTAAATATTTAAGCGTTAGTCTACGTCGCGATAGTATCGCGATTTACTGAAAATGTGAATTGATATCGGGGTAATATAAATCCTTTTACCGCCATACCTCATTTCATCGCGGCAGAAGAAAAAAATGATTAAAATTTAAAAAAAAAATTTATATTTAGGCGCGAATGTTTTCGCTCTTATATGCATGATGTACTGATTGCAGCATGCAATTAAGATAACTATATTGCTGCACATATATTGGCAAATGGAACATTCAACGCATTGAAAGTTTCATCTTTTACAAAATTTAATATGTAAATAAGATTTTGAATTTTTTTAAAAATCGTCGCGGAAAGTGTCGCGGAAAAGAAATCTTAAGAATATATGTATGTATTATACATATGTTGCGTATTTGAGAAAATAATAATCTGTGATACTAACTGATGTCTATGCTATGATCAACACACAGAGTCGATCTTTCCACATTTACACGGTATGTGAAGAAATAAGGTGTGTTCACACAAAGATCAGTATCACACCGACCGCAACGTGTCGTTAAAACAAATCGAAATT
The DNA here is from genome assembly GCF_000949405.1 of Vollenhovia emeryi. Classification (NCBI taxonomy): domain Eukaryota; kingdom Metazoa; phylum Arthropoda; class Insecta; order Hymenoptera; family Formicidae; genus Vollenhovia; species Vollenhovia emeryi. Next base: position 316,243 of record NW_011967146.1, read on the forward strand.
TGATATACGACTTTGCTACAATCTTTAGTTATGTGAAATATTCGACACACCCGCGTAATGGTCTCATTCATCGTCTCCAGGAGTGGCACTCACGTCTCAGATATCACTTTATAGCATCTAGACACATTTTCCCCAGCTTGATATCTCGATGTCAAAACTGAAACCTATCGATTCAGTTTTACAAGCTTCGTTTTACGTCTACGGGTACATTGAATTTTATTCTCACGGATTTATGAAGCTTTTAACATCATTTTTACATTTACATATTCCTAGCAACGCTTTGTTGCCATTTCTATGCGCAACATTCACTCCCATAATTTTTCACTTTGTTGTGTTTACTCTTTAAATTCAAAGCAATGCATCAGCTTTCTACAAACAATTGTTTCCTGTGACTCCAATGCGATTATTTTCTTCCGTTATTAGTCTTTTCAATCTCTCGCGTTGCAAAAATATTTTATTTCAATTTCGTCAATCGCCACGATGTGTTTTCTCGGCATTTTTGAATCAAGTACCGCGGCATCGATGTCCTGCAAATAACTTGGTTACGAGTGCGTCCAAGTGCCACTTAACTATTCTTTAAAAGTCGTTTTCCCATGATTTCTTTCAAAGATTTATCAAATCTCCGTCTCGAGAGGGAAGGTATGTCGATGCCGACATGCCCGTGGCTCCTTGATTTTCTCGCCAAGCCGACGGTAATAAGGAGCCCTCTCCTCTCACACTGTGGAAGAAGCGGGGTCGACGGTGGTTTATGGGGGTCGCGTTCCCACTTGTGCAATCGCTTCATGGTAAAGTGTTACACGAATGCATACAAGGGATTTTCTCTCTTCCTTTTCCCGGCGCCCTCTTTCGTCTCGCTCGCCTTCTCGCGCCTCTTTCTTCGCGCCTCTCTATCTCCTCTGCTTCCCCCCTTTTTTTTTCCCTCTCGGCCCCGTCTTCCTCGCTGTTTCTTCCTCGCTCGCGCAAGTATCGCGGAATGCATCGGCACTTCCGAGCATCCCCTCGTTATCGTTGCTGCAAATCCACTCGCCGCAGCTGGGATCTGTAAGCTACCGTTTGCGTCTTATCGCTCGCTAAAGCCCAATGAACACTTTGGACACTGACGATGCACCGTGCGAAATTTCTCAGAATCGCTGATAAACATCAATGTATATACAAACGCTGCATCTCGATACATAAGAATTAGAGTCAAGAGAGCTAGATGTCTTATAAGTGTCCTGTCGTTTGACAGGATATAATGGAGTACGAAGATGATGCATAATGTTCCGAAATTTTGGAATCAATGAGAAATAAAATATTACTAACATCTTCACGTAAAATGAATTGAATTTTTCTCATCAAGTTCCATTAATTTATTACAATTAATAAAACATAAACAGTCCTAGAGAAAGTGTGCGCTTAATGACAAAATAAGATACCTCACGATAATATAATGGGAAAGTTGATGAAAGCGAAGATTCGAATTTCGTATACACTCGGTATTTTTGTCAATAATCAAATCTCCCACCTGTTATATAAAATTTCGAAAAATGTTTTTTCTCAGAATTGTTTCTTTCATGTCCTAATCTAATTTCATTCTTCTTTCAAGAAAAGTATACAAAAAATATGTTAAGATCTGACAAAATTACACTTAATTTTTTTTTAATGGCAGAGTTTGTAAATATATTGTCGGAAAATAAGATCGTGAATAAAAATTTCACGCGAATAAAATCTCTTTTGATGTCGCGATCAATGTGCAATGTGCATCGTCTAAAATACAACACTTTTCTCCTATTCACATTGTAGTTGCAAGTGTATGATAATTAATACAGTTTTTATCAACGTTAAATAATCATTGTTAAATTTAGTATTTGTAGACTCGAGGCGATTAAATTTCCAGAATAACGTCTCGTATAACATTGTTATGCTGCGCAACGCACTACATTGTCAGTGCGTTCATGTATCGCATTACTGCACGTGCGCTCCGGTATAATTTTTATCGTTCATCAGCAGCAATCGTTTTATCCGCTCAAAGAGAACATGTTCTTTCCAAACGTAATACGCATTTCAGGTTTCTTGCCGCTGAAGTCAGCTCTACCACGAGCATGTGAGCGCACGCAAAGTGTGACAATGTACATATGTTATGCATTTCTTACGGGGAGAAGATTTCCATTGCCTGCAATTATTATTTTAAGTAGATTTACTGGCAGTTCGTTCTACGCCATACACAAATCTCATTTTATGAATGTTAATTGTCGTCAGAATGTAATGTAATTGGTTTATACACAACATAAAAAAATATTTTACAATTAAAGCCTAATCTACAACGAGTTCTTTGCATCTAGAAACATTCTATAATATTTTACATAAGAACATCAAAACACTTGAGAAATTTGTCGATAATGTACGATTGTACAATTTATCAACTGGAACAAATTTTTTAAACATATTCATTGGCTATAAAATAAAATGGATTTAAGACTTTTAAATTACTATTCTGTTTCAGTATCCTTGTAATATAGTCAAATGTATTCGCGAGTAAATGAAATATATAAATTATACAATATAAATGAAATATAATTAATGAACAAGAATATGCAAATGACTGTTTCAATTGTGCTACGAACCACAAATTACAATTTACACATTATATATATATACACTGACTATTTTATGAAAAATATATTTGAAAATTAAGACTAAATTTCTTTTTCTAAATTTAATAAACATGGACTACATTTAAATGTTCCAGTTCATACATCATGGTATATAGTTCTAATGAAGTAACATAATCCAATATCTCTTTATAAATGAGATACATGCTTATCGCCATGCTGTGATTCTTTTACCTTGCACGGATCATTATCTACTTGAGAAATTCTACGTAATTATCGTTCATCTGAGCTGACTACTCGCGGTTATATCTATCGGGGCAGCTTAAGTAGCAATGATCCTAACTCTTTCGCCATCAATGCTGTTTATTTAGTAATTTATCTGTCACGTATGTTGTATATATGTATATATACATATGATTGAGTATTGGCATGCAAAAAATTGGCGCTTTTGCGACACCGAGTGCTACCGTGCGCATGTTCGCCATACGCGACATTGTGTAGCATAAAACACGCTCGCGACTTTGTAAATCAACGTCGTTAATTTAACTGGCAATCCGAGTTCTTACCACCCATCAGCGTTCGTGTGCACCAATAAACGAAGGTGCGTAATGCACTGTACACTGATTACGTCGCGAGCGCATTCACTCTGTACACGAGTAGAGAACTTAACGATATTACGGGTTATTAATGGCACGACAGTGATCGATTAACCATCCGAGAAAAACTCTGTTCCCCATTACAAATATAAGTATAATTATATTCCTGCGGACTCTCTCGACGACATTGAGTGTGCTTTCAAAGTTGCCGCACCTAATTGGACGCATATGTATAAGGTAGGCCGAAAAGTGTAGCGCGGAAATTAAAGGTGGTTTCTTGAAAAAAAGATGAAGCACGCGAGAGCAATATTATATCGTTAAGTTCTCCACTTGTGTACAGAGCGAATGCACTCGCGACGTAATCGGTATACAGTGTAAAATGGACTAATTTGAATTTATCAAATTTATTTTAATATATAATATGTTGCAAAGAAGACATTATTCATTTAAAAAAGCCGGGAAAATACATATATATTCCTGTCACAAAATAAAGTGAATCCGTATAGAAAACACATTTCGTCTTTTACTTTTTACAGGTATTTGAAGATGTCTCGTTTTCTGTGTTAGAGTATTCCCTGTATTATGGAACACCCAGTATTATATGAAATATTTCGAGGATTCTTTATACAGACCGGTTCTTAAAGCCATCAATCATTTTTTATCAAAAATAAGAATACGTACAGATTTTAAAGGAATTGATCCTATACAGCACGCATGTCTAAAAGACATCTTTTATGCCCGATTTCTTCACATCCAGTTATGTTACGGTTAAAGTTAAACGGGAGATAACTACCAGATCCATGCACGTGATTGGCCAAAACTTGAGATTAACCTCCGGATAATTTTATCGGGAAGTGAAAAAATCGGCCATTAGACGTCTTTAAGTCGTCTTTTAGATATGTGTGTCTAAAAGACGACTTAAAGATGTCTTAAAGATGTCTTTTAGGGCCAGTTTCACAAACGTCGGTTAGCTGCTAACCGAAGGTTAATTGATTCTCTGTCTCTTCTTAGATAACAAAATAGAAAAAGATAGGAAGTTGACTGAACTCTGGTTAACAGTTCACCGACGTTTGTGAAACTGGCCCTTAGACATGCACGCTGTATGGGATGATTTCATTAGTCTTTAAAATGACGGCGAAATTTTTAATGTACTATTAAGGGGATGCTGGAGTGTATCTACACGTTTTGCACCTTTCACTCCTAGAACTGTCAATTCACAAAAACACTTATGTAATATACAAATTGTGTGGCTTTTGTGTACGGACCGACGGTGCTCCACTATTCGGACTAAATTATAGAACAGCATGGTTAGGTAACCTATGACGTATTCGAGTGAATAGATTTTTTGTTAGGCTTCTAAACTTAATTTCAATGATACCACGCTGTTCTCTGATCTAGCCCGAATAATGGAAGAACATTGTCAGTCTGTGCACAAAAGCTACATAATTTGTATATTACATAAATGTTTTCATAAATTGACAGTTCTAGATACGAAAAGTGCAAGAGATGCAGAACCACTCTATCATCCCCTTAAGATAATATGTAGTCCGTGCGTGTGAATAAAATTCGATTGTCACTTTGATCGCGTGCACCGCGTTCACGTATCTTTGTCGAAATTTGGTCGCGCGAAATAATTTATTATTAGGGAGATCCTAAAGCCGTCTGTTTTATTGACATTCTTTGTTAGAAGTAATCTTTTAATCGGCTTTATAGAAATGCAAAACTCTTTCACGGAATTAAAGTGCGCAGCAAAATCTGGACTATGCTGGTCGACTTTATATAAAAAACGAAATAGAATTTAAAATTTTACTGATTTTTGGTACGCTTGACGACAATATTTGCTTGATACAAGAACTCTGCAATAAATATATACAAAATGAGACCAGCATACTCTAGGGACAACATAGAAGAACAATATTGTGCAATTAGAACTAAGATTAATAGTCTAGAACAAAAGATTACTTCTAATAAACGCAAGTGTAGAAGAAGAGAGAAAGAGCAGTATGGCGTGTAGAAATAGTTGCGGGCTTTAAATATAATAAAATTGCTGTTTTTTTCGTAAAAGTTGCAAATTGATTGGCTATAAATTTCTCGGACCGAGTAGAAAGAACTTGGAATTAAAAATGTCGGTAATTGACATTTGTAATTCCGTCTCCTATCTTATCGACACTGATCGAGTGTGCCAGCGGCTTTAGGATCCCCTTAAATCTATGAAATCATACAAGATGTCGAAACAGGCGTAATATTTCCCGTACTTGAAATATAGCGTAAAGACCTACTTCCGTATCATAATCTTTCCGCGGTGAACGTCGTACGGGGGAGTTTTTCCGATGTCGTGGATCCGCGCGTACCTGCAGGCACCGCAGCGGGGAAAAAGCGCGAAAGTATTATGCGCTCGCGTTCTAAAATTTCTCCGCGCTGCGGGGCGAGAAAAAGGAAAACGACAGGGAGGGGAAAAAGCGAAGGAAGGAGAGAAAAGAAAGTGGTGGGCGGCGAAGGGCAGAGCTCAGCGACTTTATCGCTTATTAATCGTGCGACTGTGATCGATTATCTTGAGTGAGAATGGCCATTTCCACGTGGAGGGTAGCAATTATGCCCGGTTCTCGGGCTATTATTACACCGGAGAGGGCCTCCACCGAAGGAGCGGTCGTGGCCCGCGTAATCACGGCGCGTTGTTAAAGGCGAGCCCGACGGATCGCACCGTCCGCGCGCTAGGCCGAGATTGATTTATAAAGTATTAATTGCTGGTACGTGGGCGGGGAGGGAGGGCCGAAATAGCATTGGGCATCGCGCACTCTCCGTCCCCCGTGTAATTGAAAATGAGGAGGAGCTTTTAACCGGCGATAACCGCAGAAGGCCCGGGCTCCCGCCGCGCGGGAGAAACGGCAAACGCGCTCATTTGGAATTATTAACGACATGCAGCTCGTCGAACGACCCGAAGCTAAAAGCTCGGACAAATTTTAATGTGTGTGTGTGTGTGTGTGGACTATGATTACGCCCCGAGAATAATAATATCACGATAACAATAATACGCATTTCGTGGCGCATTACACGTTTTACATTCTGCAGCGATACCGGATTGTTAATTATTTATCTATTTAGCGATCCCCGCGTGCATCCGGTTTCCTGAAAACTGTTCGCTTCACTAAATAGCTATTGATATTGGAAAAGGCCACTATATATATTCAAAATAGAAAAGTATGTAAATTTTGTATAGATATGTAGATGAGTATGGGTATATCATACATAACAACGAGGGAATTCTAAAGTCAAGAAATACACGGAATAACTTCCGGAACTTTCAATATTGTCTCAAGTCAAATGATTTATGTGTGCACACTTGGGATAATTGTCTTACGCTTATTAAGTCAAATTATACTACGAATAACGGGTCAACAGAAACAATTAACGTTTACAAATGCAAAATTGATGATGCTCAAATCCCGATATTTAAACGACGCAAACAGGTGATGCGTACTTCTCTGGTATGCGCTGTTTATCACATTATTTGGAACATAAATCTTTTCCACATAACAACATTAAATATGCATCGTTACGGAGGAAGCTGAAGGAAACAATTAATGAACAATTACAGTGCAATTTATGATTATGGCGCTCGGCGATATCCATCATGAGTTAATACTGCCTATAAATTAGCCAATAAATTCAAGGCATGTAGAAATCCGTTGATTATAGGACTGTCTTCCGTTATGTCGCATATTAAAGTAATTGTAAATACAGTCATAAATTAATATTCAGACAATACTGTTTGACGCGTGCTTTCTGCTGTTGTAGATACAATTTTTATTGACCCGCATCGTAATTGCTAACAACGAGAATTCACCATTTGTATTTAAACGAACGCTACAGAAGAAATAGACGAAAGTCTCCTATTACGAGACAGGATCCTAATATGGGATAGCGAGGTTTCTGTTAAACTCATAAAGGCATACTCGGTTGGTCCCACCGTGAATTTATTGTCCTTGGAGCGAAATCTGTTTAGTGGAAAATTTATTGTTAAATTGTGTAATCGTTGCGAAAGAAGATTTGTGATTGAATTTGGGTGTTGGAAACCTGCTCACTATCTCATAACAGAGGACTTTCCTCTACAAGTGACAAGTACAAAGCATACCTCCAACTTTTGTCCGCCCACTTATCTTAGATTCCCTCTGTTTTATACATGTTCTAATTATAATGCGAATCAACTGAATCCTTAGTGTCAATAGTTCGGATTCCTATACTGCGTCTACGTGAGCGAGTGATTGTGAGGTAATCATAAGAATTAAAAATTTGCATATACCACAAAAAGACGTAATATTTTTCACAAAGAGAATTGCGTGTATACCTATATATAGCAAACGTCTCATTATTAATTTTTAGACCGTTGGATAAAGACTTGCCGATAATTACATCTTTCGTAGACATAATTAAAATATGCTCGTGCTAAAATCAAACTGATCTCGTATGCTTTTCAGCGGCGACGTGTTCAGTTACGCGGTTATAATAATATAATTACATCGAAACTCTATCTTTTTATCATAGAATCGTTCGAAATTTTCTCGAAGGCTGTACGAAATGATTCCTTGCCTTTAATTTGAATAATCTCTCGCAGCTCCGCGACTCGTCCGACTCGTTATGAGAACAAGCGCACAGATTATCCGGGTATTAACCGCGTTCCTAAAGATCAGAAGACGGATGTCGTCGGGGGATCCTTAGGTTCAAGTTTCGCCGGGAAAAGTTCTTCTACGTTTTTTTCTTTCTTTCCATTTAGCTCGACGCGCACGGCGAAGCTGGATCGGCAAGCCGCGTAATAAAAAGTTTCACGTGTGCATTGAACTCGCGTCTCCTTTTATTCGTTATCGCTGTTGCGCTGCATGACGCGATTACGCGACATCGATGGATCGATGGGCGCTGATGAATTTGCGTGCGAATAAGGGCAAGGGGAAAGGGACTTACCAATGCCCTACAGCTGCGCTCGAATTTTGATGAGTAACGATTCTATCAAGCGTCGTCGAGAAACGATCGAGGTGTTAATAAGAAACTTCGGGGAACAAAAGAAGTTAATTAACACCTTTAGCAGCTGCGCGAACAACCTGTCGCACATAAATTGAAAAGTCGCGCAAAGAAATGAGTCATCAGCGAGAGTATGGAATTGAAAAATTTCAGGTTCTTCGCGCTACACGAATTATTTTGAAAAGCATTTAGTTTGTCACAACATAGTTGTCTACTCTATCAAAACCCTAATTTATAATCCTTTATATGTAATATTAAAGCCTAGAAATCCCATGTTATAAAAACAAACGCGGATTGTTTTTTTTTCTGAAAAAAATTGTTTGCCACTTTTGTTGCAAAAATCGTATTTTAATAATACATGAACAATGCTATTACATTGCTCATTGAAATAACAATGAAAACGGAGCCAGCGGCTCGTGATGCAATGTCCAAACGTAACGATGATTGCACAATTTTCATTTACACATATGGTACCGGCGAGATCGCTAATTACTCATTAGCAATTACATGAAATGCATCGGAAAAGATCGTAATTCCCGCGTCACCGATGTGAAACTTTGACGTGTGTTAGTGAGGCAATAGCCGGTTTACAATTTACTATCCTGCATATCACACGTGCGGTTGCTTGCAATGTCCACCGTAATGAAGCACATAAAACGACGAATAGAATACATTTGAGCACTCCGACATCGATCAATAGGACACACACGGCCGTTCTACGCGGAGAATGATCCATTTCACAATACTCTTATCGATCATTCTTAATCCGCTCTGCTGCTCCGAACCGGACGGATATCAAACATCAAAGATTTAAATGGAAATGATTGCGACAATGTTGCTTAAAATAAACCCGATATCGCTCCATACCAATACAATCGCACAAGCGAGATTCCAACGAATATTAATCATAATGAAAATGACAGTGTTCATAAAATTATCGAAAAAAAAAATTGATTATTGAGGGACGTCACTTTGAAACTTTGCTCTGATTGATTTAACACTCAATTAAAATTAAATGGCAGCTTTTTCAATTTTAATTGCAATTAAAAGAGAAAAATTATACATGTGAACGAACTACCAATGTAATACAATACTCTAATCCATAAAAAAATATTACATTTATTTATGCACCAATGTCGTTTTTAAGATGAAAAAATCTATACACATTACTCTCAACTTTATATAACTCTTAAGTAACTAAATAAAAACTTATTGCGTTGGTCTCTCCCCCCCCTCTCTCTCTCTCTCTCTCTCTCTCTCTCTCTCTCTCTCTTTCTTCTACACTCTAATATCCGCAAGTATTAACCGTTATATCCATCTTTCGTTTAGAATGAACTATTAGAACCGAGATCCGTAAGGCTATTTCGACTCGGTTAATAATCCGCGAAGCGCTTTCGGAATTCAGGTAACGAACGACACCGGCGCTATTCGCGTCGAACTCACGAGTACAAATAAAGGTGACTGAATTATAGATGGTCGACGGTATTAGCCGTTCGACCCGCGTAGCCCTCCGAATGCTCGTGCGGTAAATTGAAACGTTATACCGCTCGGAGGCGCGACTTTAATCCGCGCCAGCTCGTCGCTGATTAATGCCATCAAATCGAATCATCCGGCTGTAGCTGCATCTTGAGGCTACACGCCACGGCTCTCTTCCTGCAAGTCCTCCGCGAGAGATGATTGCCTCTCCTCGCACACGGTATCAGCGCTCTTCTTTCATCTTCGTCCCGCGGGCCCGTGGGAGCGGCATTACCCGACCGCCTCTCAGTTTGTGTGCATGCACGCAACTCGCATATAACATCCTGAACTGAAATCTATGAATATCTGGCGTAAAGGGGTCGGCGAATATCGCGATGTTTTCACATTTCATTTTCGTGCGGCTAATAAATGTCAGCGGTGCGCCTGACATTTCCGTTAATTGAAAGAGATTGATTGATATATTATTCGTGATTAATTATTTCTGCAAAAAAATATACGGAGTGGCGCAAATAATAGAATAATCTATGTTTCTCAATTGATAATCGAGAAGCAGCGGCGGTCTCTGCGAGAGCGCGATTTTTTTTTTTTTTTAAGGATAAGAGTCCCCGGGCACACATCGAACGCATCGCCCGTTATCATGGACACTTGCACGAGCAGTTGGCTCGTAAATAGGGGTCAATATTCGCGCGACAGCGAGACTGCACGAAATATATTTTGCAACTCGCGCCACCGTGCAGCGCCGTCCGTGCTTTTGCCGGCGCGCGGCGTTATGTTAAAGAGAAACGCGAACGGAACGAGTTTATGGCGCACGAGGAGTATAGTAGGAGTATCCGACCGGCAGATTGCGATATACAAATATTATGCCAGGCGCAATGGAGGAAAATGGCTTTCGTTTGAAAATGACTGCCGTGCCGGACCAGAGTCAAATAATCGTGACAATTGCATGAGAGACGGCGGTCTTACTTAACCGAAGCCCACGTGGCAAACGTTTGCCGGGATATCGTGCGACACCCACGTCGCGCGAAAATAGATTTACCTAACGACGTTCGAGAGTGCGCGGGTATGCCTCGAGTGAATTTGACTAATATCCCACCGGGGAGATAGGGAAAGACTAGGAAGAGTCGTTAACTCGCGAGGGCTGCGTAAACACTTGCGCGGATGAGTAAGTTTTAAGACTATTGCAAAATAAGTGCAGTATCGTGTACCTTCGTAATATCTCGAGAGATAACGCGCGCGGCCTATCGTAATTTCGTACCCGGAAAACGAAACGCGCCGCCTCGCCGTTATTTTCGTATAGAAATAAATTGCTGGACTCTCTTTTTCTCCCTCGCGCGACAAGTAGAACCGTTTGTCGCGCGATCCTCCGCGGTGAATTTCGCTCGGGGTCGAAGGGCGCGCGAATTAAACGTTCGGAGACGATTGCGATCGAGGCCCCGCGGTAGTTATGCTAAATTGCACGATTGAATTCGATATAACTGTGATAAATTCAATTTTCCGCACGACAAACACGGAAAAATGTGTCTTACGTCGATCGTCACGTTTCCATCGCCGCGGATAAATACAGCGATCATTTTTGCGCGCCTGCATCGCTCGGGAGCTCCGAACTCATCGAAATTATATCGGTTTCAATCTTCTCTGTGAAACGTGTGCGATATAATTGGCGGAAAAGATACTCGCGATTCGTTGTATTCCCATCGGAATCTTATGCCTTTACGTTACCCTCTAAAAATCAATCAGTGAATTATCACTGAGAACAATGAATAGTCGCCGATTTACAGTTATAGGCGTACCACTGCGATCTCCCAATTCGGTACAATGAAAGTTAAGTAATACGTAATGGTCTGAATAATGTACACTGAGAAAAATTTTCATCGGATAAACTTATTAAATAGTGTTTCCGATGGCTAATTTTTCCGATTACGTTTTCCGACGTGAAATTTATCCAATGAAATTTGATTGAAAAACCGGTCAGATTTTTCATCAGATATACAATTTAATTGGATATATCCGTTTGTTATTATACTATAATTAGATTATCCGATTATATTTAATCGGACATTTTTCTCAGTGTATTTTAACGTAATGTACAATCGTAAAGAGTTTAAAAGGAAATTAAGATTCGGGAATTATGAATATTTTATTGCCGAAACAAGAGTTTCGTATACAGAATGATCTTTTAAAATTCACCCTGAAAATCAAGTAATCGTGGGACAACGTGGCATCGTGAACAACTTTATGAGAGTTTTTGGGAATTTTACTGTACATATTACTAGTAAAATGTATACCAAGTGTCATTACTAGTAAAAACTCTCATAAAATTCTTCGAAATACCGTGTGGTTCCACGATTACATGATTTTCGGGATAAATTTTAAGAGAATATACCCTCCGTGTGCTCTCTAATCAGTGACTATTCACTGCTTTCAATAATAATTTACCGATTGATTTTTCGAGAGTTCAAAACTTTTTGCCTTACATTTTCACTACGATTAACTCGCTCCTCTCGTCTCTCGCGACCGTTCAGTGAATCCCGCATTTTTTTTTTTCAAATATGTGGGAGAGCTGCGGCTTCTAAGTACGGGTCGCACGGTGTCGTCATTCATAAAATAACAACGAGCATTAGTACAGCATGAAATAACACGATCGCAACTAATATCTTCGCCGTGCCGCGACCAGCGGAGCAGACGAACGAAAGGAGACAGGAATGACGGAGACGCGGGAGCGAAGAAAGAGAGGGGAAATCCGCGACGTGGAAACGTCGATACAGATTTCCGTGGAACTTGATCCCGGTATCCCGGCATTTATTCCACTTGTCTCTCGAATCAGTCACGACGATCTTCACGATCTTTCGTAGGCGCATAAATCACGCAGAGAATACCCGCGGCTGTTCCGTCTTGCGGCGACCTTTCGATCGAGCGCGGGTCTCGTTTGCGGAATTTATTGTCTTACATCACACGAAAGCGTGCATATACACACGTATGTGTGTGTGCGTGTGTCTATCCGTCTGCACGTTACGCTGTGGAGCACCGGCTGTTTTTTTCGTCGTGTAGTCGTCGATGTGATCCGGCGCCGTCACGAAATCGTCGATGTCGTTAAATTGATGTTCTATTAAAATTCCGATATCCGCGAGAGCGCGGACGCGCCGAGCCGCGCCGCGCCGCGCCGCGCGCCGCCTCGTCGCGGAGCCACGGCGTAAAGGCGCGAGGTTAAACGATGGACAGGGCGATAAGGCTAATGAGCTGTAACGATCCTTTCCCCGCTTTATCCTCCCCCACCGACGGCGCAGTTAACCTTTTATCCGTGCGCGATTTTCAAAGACCTTGTTAAACGCCGACTTTCTCCGCGAGAGCCTTGCCTAATTTCTTAGTGCCCGAGGATTGGACGAGCGTCCAATCGCGTTTATGGGCGAACACACGGATAATTGTTGCGCATAACCCGGGGTTCTTCTATAATTGGTTGCCCTTTATCGTCCGCCTTAATAGCGGTTTGTTGGGAGTTAGATAAAAGTCGCCGTGTGTGCATGCGCGCCGATGAAATAACCCGTATGCGTTCTGCTGCGTAATTTACATTTACGGAATACAGCCGCGATGTAACTAATTGGATAATGTTTAGCACGGCGACGTGGATCGTTATTAAATCCTCGCAATCTGTTATTTTTCTGTCAACGGAATCGACCGCGCGTCTCTCGTGAGACGCATGACTAAATGATCCTCGTGTGCATTACGTTAAAGGATTAAAAGAAAAGTTCGTCCGCATTTCCGAGGCTGTCATAAGGCTCGGCCGGCGATTTAACGATACGGAGGCAGAATGTGATAATTAATGAACACGAGCGTACTAATCCTTTACATGGCTGTAATTTGCAAGGCATTTTGCGAGGTGGCGTCTTGCGGACGGACAGAATGAGAAAAATGGGTAGAAACAATCACGTCCTTCCTGTGCCCCACCTTGGATCCCCCTCGCCCGTAAGACGAAATTTCAACTCGCCTAGTTAGCCCACTCGCGATCGACCTACTCTCTAAAAGCCAATTAGTGGATTACCACTGAAAACGATGAATACGTCGTAAAAAATCTATCCGATATATCGTTTCCTTTCCATTCAAGAAAATTATTTTTGAACTATAAGCATTTTCTTGATTGAATTATATAAAATTGCTTCATTTAAGTAAGTTTTCTTCCCTTGACGCAATATAATCTCGTTTCAAGATTTTCACGTTGAAACTAAATATATTTTTTAAAAAAAGAGTATTCTTTTCTTCTGTGTACAAGTCTGTGACTTACACGCGCCCAGAATGCACTCACACAATGTGATTATGCTAATGGCGGATACGACCGAAGGGAGGCGATATTGGGATACCCCTCTGTCACACTGCGATCGACAATAATTATTGGAAATGACCCATCAATCTCACTCAGTCTTAAAAAGCACCCCGTGTATCAGAGGCGGATTTCGGCTCGGGAATTTAAGACCCGGTTTATTCTCGACGTCGTGACACGCGCTAATTATTGTACGCAATTATTTTACTGACATAGAAAAATTTTTAATGCAAGCTTGCGCTTTTTCTGCGTACAAAAAGTATATGTATATGTAGACGATATTATTGTGTGTGTGAGACAAACCACAGACTAGAGTAGTCGAAATTGACATAACAGTTATACTAATAGACTTTTCTCGTAGAATCACTCACATCGCTGTTTCGGCGATTTATGTGCATCTCGTTTTATTTCACAATTTATGTCTCAAATTCGCTTTTAATTGCACCCTGTGCTGGTTTTAATTTTTCATTTCTTCAGGTTTCCATTTCTCGCCTCGAAATAAAAGACAGTTTCGTTCGTCTACTACGCGGAAAGAATTTTTTCTTGAAATTTATCCTGAAAATCGCGTAATCGTGCACCACGCGGCATTTCGAAGAATTTTATGAGAGTTTTGGAAATTTTACCATGCATTTTACTAACAGAATGTATATTGGTAAAATTTAAAAAAACTCTCATACAGTTGTTCGAAATGCCATGTTGTCCCACGACTACATGATTTTCACGGTAAATTTTCAGAGAAAATTCTGTCCGTGCACATGTGACCGAAATAGGCGCGAAATATAATAGTTAACATGTCCGACTGGTAGAATTGTAAAATTTATTTGGCAGATTAACACCGAACACGTTCCGAACGGAAGTTCAGACACGACTGCCGTATCGCTCGGGAGGCAGTACTCTCGGGGTATTCCCCATGAAAATCATAACAGCGAATCGTGGTAATTGCCTTACGTCGCCGGTAACCACGGGGCTGTTACGTTTCCGTAAACTACAATTACCGCTCACTCAACAACGGATACAGCAAAGATTTAGCCGAGGACCGTGGTCTTTGTTGCGCAGCGGACCGTCGACCCGGCAATTACTACCCGCTCGGGTATACTTTTGAAAACGGCCATCTGCTTAGTGAAAGTAAACGTGCAATCCTACCAATTTCTTCGTGTCACTTTTCGCATCGCGGACGCCCGGCAGGCCGCAATTTGCGCGACATGTATCTATACAAGTGTCAAATACAAAGGCATAGGACATCCAGGCGGATACACGGCAGCTACAGTTTAAATATCGCAGCGTATAGTTTATATCGGGGAAGAGGGCCACTTATTATTGGTAACAACTTGTTGTTAACGTTTCGCCGATGCGTAACCGACGGCAGTCGCGAGTGGAAAACGAGGCGTGGAGTTTCAATATTTGCGTAAGTGTGTTTTACAATATATATGTACGGAGGCCGCCTCACGCGCGTTTACTCGAACGTAACTCGAAGGCGCGTACCTTTTTCTCGCCCTGTTATGCGCCGCACGCTCGAAATCACTTCACATCTTTTAACGTACCGCGAGCGAATTTATGCGCGCATCCACTTTGGCGCCTACGTGCATACTGCAGACGAGTGCACGGCGGACAGAAATACGAATGCGTATTCAAGAAATCTCAGGCAGTTTCCCGCCGCGGCCCGGGCACAGGCGGGTATTACTTCGCTGTAAAATTTAAACGATACTTGAACAGCGTGGATAAAGTCGCTGGGGCGTTAATAATTCGTGAATGATAAGTTCGTGACGATCAACGTGAATGATGCTCGAATGAGGACGTTTGTACAAATAACGATTAATAAGGGAACTTTTAAAAGCTTTCGTTGTAACGATGTATTTCAATTTTGCGCTACCAAAATTCTAGTAAAATGTTTTTGTCTTAATTACGTTTCCATTGTTTCTACACGGAGGGAAATTGTCTTTTAAAATCATGTAATCGTGGGACAACGTGGTATTTTAAAGAACTTTTCGGTAAAAAATTTTTTATGCATTAACATAAATGAATAAATTTATAGAATTATATAAAATATACATCAAATATATTTATATATTTTTTACATTGTGTATTTCTATATAATTTTATACTATTCTACACAGTTCTGTATAATTTTATAGATTTTTACATGCTTTTATATAAAACTTTTTTTATTGTATAATAAAAATCTTTATTTATAATTATATATATGATTGTTTACAATTGTGCAAAGTTATATACAATATAATTATAAATAAGCAATTTTTTCCTTTTAAAAAGTTTTCATATAAAAGCATGTATAAATCTATAAAATTATACAGAACTGTATAAAATTGTATATAGAATTATATAGAAATATACAAAATATAAAAATATGTATGCACATATTTGATGTATAATTTTATATAACTAGAAATGACAAAACGTGTGCTTCGTGCGCGAAGTTTATAGTTGAGCATTGCATATTTTTAAGAATTTGTATACATGCAAAGAAGTAATTGCATGCGCAATGTCAATTTAAAGTAAAAAGTGATTTAGCACTCACTGATCCGATTCGCAACAGCAGAGTTGTACATCGTATATGGTAAACTGTAAAAATACAAATATGCATATGATTATTATAGACTAATTATGTAAAATCGAAATTATTGTATTAAATACACCTTATACTTTATATTTAAAAAATAGGTATTTATTAAACTAATTATACAATATTGAAAAAGTCTTCCTTTTAAATATAAACTCACAAAATTTTATACGTATGGTCTTGTCTCTAACACATACTCGAAATCCTCGTTCGAATCATTTAAATAAATAAAATAAAAACACAGAACAGATACTTTATTTTGCACAAGTAGCAAATAGCATAAAAATGTAAGACACTCACCTCACCGATTTCTCCGCTGTTGCCCGATGCCTCCTGGGCCTGCTCCTCCTCTCAGATTTCCTTGTGGCACTTACACAACACTCACTCGCGAAAATCATCGATCGCACGAAATTTCGGGCACTCCCGTACGCGATGTTAGATACCGCGAAACGCACGAAATATTATTGTTAACAAAGATCGCGTGACTCTCTATCACATAAATTATTCAAACGTACAACTTGCATTTTTGATTCGGAAGAATAGGATAATGGATAAATCACTTTTGAATTGACGATATAAAACGCAATGCGAGCATCGAAATCCAAGCGTAATCTGCGGTAAAGAAGTAGTTATTAGTTATCCGCAACGAAACGATATTTTACAATCTTTGTTATTCAATCTAATCCTCGAAATCAATTATGTGAGTGAAATTTTCAGCGATAAATAGTTGTTATTAATCGTAACAGTTAATCGAGATCGTTTTCGATTACATTTACATAATGTAACGACGTGCAATAAGCGACTTTCTTTACTTCCCGCCCGTTCGAGTTGCGAAGAACGACAGAGCGAATTACAGCGCGAACGCCGAAATCGTACAAAATTTTCTCTTTTCCCAAAAATGGAACAGATTACACGAAATCGATAGATAATTAAAAGCGCGGTGCGTAAACGAGATATAACCGCGACAAAGTACCACGGTTCACATTGATATTTTAGATGAGATTGGCCCGGTTTCACCAACGCGAGTTAATCTAATCGGTCGGTTAACTTAACAGGGTGCCAACATAAAACTTCTTTATTAACCAAGAAAATAGGTTAATAAAGAAGTTTTATGTTGGCACCCTGTTAAGTTAACGGACCGATTAGATTAACTCGCGTTGGTGAAACCGGGCCTTAGTCTCGTAAAATATCTATGTATACGTTGATAAAGAGCCGTCGCGTCGCCTCAACATGCAATTCGTTTCGCATTACAAGTTGTAGAAACTTAATAATTAATCGAGAAACGTTACTTGTTACTGATAAAGGTGTACAAATCGATTTTTTCCCTGCATTCATCGCGATCGAGTCTTGGAAACCGATAACGCAAAAGTAACACGACGCACGGAGCGACTCTCGCTGCTGCCTGCCGGCTCGACGTCCGGCGAGCGAATGATAGCGCAGCGACCTTCAGGTAAACATTGGCCCGCGTAACGCCGTACGA
>NW_011967146.1:334319-350994 GCF_000949405.1 Vollenhovia emeryi
ACCGTACGATACCGCGCCGAGTGAAAAACAACAAAAAAACGTTGAGAATTCGTTGTCTCGCCTACGTAATGGAAAATTCCGTACTTAATATTTTAAATTACTTTGTTCCGCGGCTGTTACAACGTTTTGCGTATCATTCTGCGGACTTATTGGTATTGATTAAATTAACGATTAATTCTGTTCAATCGAGAAAATGTTTCGAAACAAAAATCGTTGTTACTTAAATTCTAATTATTAAGAT
Source organism: Vollenhovia emeryi (assembly GCF_000949405.1). NCBI lineage: Eukaryota > Metazoa > Arthropoda > Insecta > Hymenoptera > Formicidae > Vollenhovia > Vollenhovia emeryi. The sequence goes on from NW_011967146.1 coordinate 334,561, forward strand.
TAGAGATTTTATCTCAATAATTGAAGCATACAAATGTATATTACTAAATTACAAATCTTTATTTATTATGAGCAAAAATTATCGATGTATTTACTTTAATAATAATTTAAATTGATATTAAATACTTTACTGGAAATGCGCGCGCTATTTGGTTTTAATTTATATTTATTCATCTTCTTCACACATTAAGATTTTTTTTATGTGAAGAAGACGTAATCTGACGTTGACACTCTGTCAAAATACATATTACATGATCTCCGTACTGACAGCTACTCGTAGTAGAAAGCCAAGCAAGAAAATCAGCATTGCGAAACAGCGTCAATAATTGAATCTCTTATACATATATCGTATCTCATTAGTTATTGTATCTCATTAGAAGAATAAGAATTTCTTTCATCCTCCTTCACTCAATTAGATATTTAACTTTAACTTCTTTTTTTTAACTTTTCTCTTAGTTCCTAACTTTCTTTAAGTATATTTTTGTGCAACTGTCAAAATTCACATGCGTGCTGAAGTATGACACGAATCTAACAGAGAAGTGAAGCATATCGCACTTCGAGAAAATCAATCGGCATCGCGGAAAAGAGGTCTCAACCAGGGATTGAATATAAGAGTTATTTTTAAAACAAAAAGTTCATTCGAGTTATCAAGCCTTACTGTACCAACTGACCAATTTGAAGTTTAATTTCGCGAAAAATCTTTATTTGTCCGGGTCAACAAACAAGAGTTATGTTTTATTAATATTTTTAAAAATCATAGATGATTTACATCTAGAAGTAAAAATAAATTGTTAACCTTTTTCCCATTTCGATAAAAATTAACTGTTAACATTTGAAAGATTTGTATTTTAATCAGAAATAAGAATTGTTCTGCGATTTTTATTTTTTAGAAAGCGTCGTATATTTTACTCGTACTTCTGTTTGCTTTTATTTACTTTTAAGAGAGCGGACAATAATTTATTTTATAACAATGCTCTCTTAAAGTCAATCAGTGGATTTTCATTGGAAACAGTGAATAGTCTACGATTTTCAGTAGTATACGTATAACTGCAAATCAGTAACTATTCACTGCTTTCAATGATAATCCACTGATTGACTTTTAGAGAGTAATATGAAAGTAGAGCCAAACGCACGGTAAAATATTTAAAAATCACCCTTACGCCTCTCTTCGATAAAATGAAATTGTTACACGTATATCTCCGTATGTCGAATTTCGAGAATGAACGTGATAACACGCAAGTTTCAATAAACTCTGCCGATATTTTCCGACGGAATGGCAAGCGCGTTTTAAGGTAAGATAAACCTCGCTATGATGCGAATAATACTCAGGATAAAATGAGCACGAAGACAATTCCGTCGAAAGCCCAAGAGTCCTCTGTCCGCGGACATAATCCTTTTTACGCCTATCGGCGAAGTTTCTCCGGCGATCCTGCCACGGAAAGGGAAGCGTAAAGTGCACGATTTACCGAGTGATATCGCGAAACCTGCGCGAGGCAGCTTTTTACAGCCGTAATATAAGTAGTAAGGATTAAAGCTGCAGTCCGACTACGCACGTGCGACTATCGCGACTATTTCCATTAATACTGTTCATTAATACCAGCTGCTACCTGCCGGCTAATTAAACACGCCTTTTGGAATAAACAATCTCTCTCGATGGATAATTATACACACGATGTATCTCCTTATCAGGCTGCATATTCGCTGATAAGTATCCTGCGCGACCGCGGGACCAACGTACCGCGCGTTTGGATTAAAAGAAACCGAAGGCTGGAGATTGTAACGTTCGACAAGTCTCAGAATTAAGTATCGGTGTTAATTGCGTCCAATCTTACCTCCGGCACCACTCGGTACTATGATACAAACCGGCCGGATATGAAATTATTTCTTATATTGCATTTACATAATTATCATGTAAATACACGTATCTTATTTACAATTCGCGTTAGATATTTTTGGATTAAGCAGCACAAATAAAATATCCTTGCACGAATTCAATTTACCTAAGTTTTAATTAAGTCATGTAACTCCTACGACTCGTACTGATTAATGTAATTATTGAAATCCGTGAAATTATGGGTTTACAGTTCTTCCTTGCACACAGAATATTTTTTTCACTCGGATACACGTGTGCAAGAAGCTTTTTGAATAATTTAAAAACTTGCTCCGTAAATGTCTTTCTGAGCTTATTAACGTTAATTAAATCTCACTACCGTTGTTAATGCCGGCTCGAATCATTCCCCGTCGTCTGCTTCGCGTCGTCGTATCGAACACGTCGCAAATTATGCCGAAACCTTTTTAATTTTTCTAGCGCGAGAAAAATGTTAGAGGTATTTGAACTACATCGTCCATCACTTTTATCGGAATGTGGAATATTTTCCGTAGAAGCCCGAGATGGGAAACCTGTCGTGCGCTTTTCTGTGCACGAAGATGAGAGCGGAGGGATCGTAAATCGCGATGGCTGCTTCTAGGTGAATGGGGTATATAACAGCATTGGTAGGAGAATGGCGCGAGGGAAAGTCATGACAGAAAACAATCTTGATGGCATAAGCCACTTGCCTTCAGTCTTCCGCGAGTCCACGGACTTGGCGTTTTCAAATAAAATAATTTTCTTACGGAAGATCGCATCCGTATGAGAGCATTGATAATTCACAGATTGACCAGTTTGCCGAAGCGCAATATCAGCGGTTACTCTAATAATCTTTTTATAAGATCGTAACGCAACATGTGGACAGAAATAGTTGCTCTTATTATAATAATAAAGTCTTCGATTATGAGATAGACTTCTAATCTGAGACAGCAGGCTTGCAACATCCAAATTCAGTCACAAATCTCTTTTCGCAACTGTTACACACTCTAACAATGAATTTTTTTAAAACAGATTTTACTCCAGGAGCAATAAATTCACGGTGGAGCCAACAGATGAGGCCTCTTAATGCAGTAGAAACCCCACTATCTCTTATTAGGAGCCTGTCCCATAATAGGGGACTTTCCTCTGTATATACACAGCATTAGCGGACACACACAGTTATTACATAATTATAATCTTGTCTAATTAATCGCAATTTTGCAAGAGCATGCATTGAAACTTACAATTCGCCAAAGATGGATTCTCTCCCTGGTATCTGAAATTATAAAGGAACAATTAACAACTTACATGTGAACTGCAATATAACATATTTATAAAAAATTCGACATATTGTAGGTACACACGACAGTCTCGAAATAAGCGAACGGTTCCTCTGTACAGAAACTGCCGTGTGTGTGTGTGTGCCGGTACCCTCAATGAGTCTTACAAATATGGTAATCGTCGTACCGAGGGCGATAAATCAGTCCGCGACAAATGGGAACATACTTATGGCGACACTTTCTTTATGTTAATTCTCCAAGTAAATCGCGCACTCGCTGTGATCCGCCGTTCTTCACCGACAGAAAGCGGTCGTAGGCAAAGCGTACTGTGCGGCAATATTGCGACAAGACGATAGGAGGTGACGTGGGAGAACGGGCATAGAAGAATGCGTAATTGTTTTGAAAGAGACCGAGCTTCGTCGCCGCCACCGCCGCCGCCGCCGCCGCCGTCGTCTTTCGTGTGGGATGTGTGAAAGGCGGCCTAGCCTGCCGACGCCGAGTATAAACGACGAGGACAGGTTTCGTTTCTTTCGCTGTCCACATATCCGCCATTCCGACCTCTCTTTTAACGCGATCCTGGCGCATGCACGAGAGCAGAAATCGCCGGTCCATAATGGATATATGAACGTGCAATACGCGTAATTTTCGATTTATCTCGTGGCTTAACCGACGCTGCGACGATTAAGTTATTTCGTAAAATCATTTATGTGAGAATTGTTTCAAATTTTTACAGTTTATTCTTTACATTAATACGCAAAATAAGACCAATTAAATTAAAATTGACCGTCTCAAAGTTCTAAAAAAAAAATGTTAAAGTTTGCTATGTTACACGAAATATTACGTGTAAGACACGTTAAAAATATTATTACGCGTAACAATATAATTCGTTGTAATATTATTACACGTGAAATATTATTTACACATATTATTGCGTTAAAATATTAATATTTGCGTTTGTAAACGGAAATGATGGCATAATTTTATTTTTTTAAAGCTTAACTGTGAATGAGATTCGTATGAGAAACAAATATGTTATAAAGTAAAATAGAACGAATAACTGGAAAAAAAATCAAAATTATTGACCGTTCCGTTTCAACAATATAAACAGTTAAAACTGAAAAATGGGAAGAATTATGTACTAGACATGAGTATAGTGTAAGAGATGGAAACAGAGCCTCGAACTATAATCTTTCGAATCTATTTTATATTATGTAATAATTGTAAGGGTATTAGCATAATATTGCATCAAGATGTATCATTGTAATAATTGAGTGCTGGTTCCTGTCTGGAAGAAACTTTTGAGCATTACTGTCGCGAAACGACTACCTTAATCGGCGAATACTTGTTGAAAACAATAGGTATATTAATTGATAGAAAAACTAAAAATTTAAACGAAAATTTATAGAAATATGCGATATAACTATTTCATCTTCTATAAGAATAAAGTAACTCGAATTGGATTTCTTGATATTATGAATGCACAATAAAATGGATTTTTTAAAAGTTAACTTCTATAAAAGCTTGTATTTGATGTTGCAAAAGGATGCAAACTTTCAAAATTCGAATTAATTCGCAGCTAATAATACGCTACTCTTTAAAAGCTATTCAGTGGATTATCATTGAAAACAGCAAATATTCACTGACTCACAATTATAATGCACTGATTGACTTTTAGAGATTGAATTGAAGAGTCTCCACGCTGAGTTTATCATTCCAGCGTAAATTTTACTCGAAATTCTAGAGAGTTTCACGAAATCCTCTGTGATTAAAAACGAAAAAGATTTTTCTCATTAAAATTTCCCCGCGTTCTCTTCTTGAGTGTCCAAAACCGAAGAAAACTTTTCATCCTATTTCTGCAACGTTCATGTCGAAACAGCGGAGATATTCTAGAAGGAATTTCCTACCGCACGAACACATCTCTCATCGGTGTGTATTCGTTATACGTCGGAGCCACTCGAAATTTTGAAACAAGATGTATTCGCTCGCGAGAGGCAGACAAGTGGGGGCATCAACAATAGGGATTATCAGCATTGGCTGATCCGACTTCAGGTTGATATTGGTCTCTCGAGCCCCGACATATTGTAATCACGCGGATATATTGTGCTCGTGCAATGCACTTTCGTCTCCCAGCGTCTCTCTCCTCGTGCTACACTATCCACCACCAACCCACCCCCAGGCATCCTCTTTTGGTCTCTTTCTTCGCGTTCGTCCATTTCCCCCGGCCTCTATCCTCGGCGATCAATGCTCTCCTATCCTACCGATAACTCGATAATATTACACGCGAAAACCGCTTCCGACGTGCTCGCCCAGTCAGCGAGCCACTTGTGCGAGCAAATAACCAGTTATCGGAAAACCGATTTTATTTTCGAGGAGGAGCGGTGGTCCCGATTTTTTTTTCGCTTATCCCGTGCTACTCGATCCTTCTCCTCGTTCGATCTCTCGCTCTCTGGTCTTTCCTTCTTTATTTTTTCTTTCAGGTTTGCTCTATACCGTGTACAGTAGGCGACAAAGATTGGCGTGATTAAGGTTGAACGACGCAATTCTTTTTCTGAACGCGGAATTGTACAGTGCCTCTTTTGTCAATCCTTTGATTCCAAATTGTGAAATATAAATTATTTAAATTTTCTCGACTGTAGTCAGTATTGTGGTGCAGCTTGTACCTTTTATCAATTTCTATTTAAAAAATACGTTTCTACTATATATAATATACATAGAGGAAAGTCCCCTATTATGAGATATGTCCCCTAATGTGAGATAGCAAAGTTTCTGCTAAATTAATAGGCGTCTTCTGTTGGTTCCACCGTGAATTTATTGCCCTTGGAGTGAAATCTGTTTAGTGGAAAATTGATTGTCAGATCGTGTAAACGTTGCGAAAACAGATTTGTGATTGAATTTGGACGTTGAAAACCTGCTATCTCGTATTAGAATCCTATCTCGTAATAGAGGACTTTTCTCTACATATATTAAACACGTTGTGCGTGCTTTACGAAAATTCAGACGAAGCGACTTTATATTTCTCTAGCGCAAAAGGACTTTGAACTTTATCGTCTGTTACTTTTATTGGAATGTGAAATATTTTCATAGAGGCGCACATTACGAGCTAATTATCAGAGAAAAGGCACGAGAAATTTAAATCAATCTTCAAAGTTGTCTAGAAATTAATAAATTAATTAAAATCTGGATACCATATTTATTTAACTTTTCTTTTCATAAATATACCTTGACTGTGTGTTTTAGGTTTTAAAGGAATCGATGATAGAAAGGAACCAACAGCTGTCCGAGTTGAAGAATCTTTTCGGCTATTTAGAAGAACATCGTTCTTTAAAAGGCTACGACGGCTCGAAGACATCACGGTGAGTTTGCATGATATTTTGGCATGAATGTATGAAAAATATTACCGACCATAAATATTTATAAATAAACACTATCGCAGACCCGGATAATAATACAAGAAAAATTTACTGAAGCATATAATGAAAAGAAACGCGATAAAACAACCTGTTTCTCCGTATGAGTAAAATTTAATTTAACTAGATTGATACATCTTGCACGATAAACTATTTATGATTTATTACTGATTATAAAAGTTAATTCTTCAGTGAAAATAATTTGTTTCGTGGCATATTAAAAAATTTAAAGAAATTTATAACGCATTTTAATAAAACTTATATTCATTTATATTATATTTTTTATCACCAAGATACATATATATGTGTGTGTGTGTAATTTCGTAAAAAACCGACGCGGTTATCCGGGATCAAGACATCAACGGCACAGAAAGGAAAGAGTCAATTGTACCAATTGAAGATTGATTACGTCGGTGTATCGACGACCGAGATTTAGCGCGGCAATGCAATTTCTTTGTCGTCTTTACTTTGTACCAGGACCTTTGCGCCTCCCCATCTTCAACGCATCCTGGATCAATCCTTTCTCCTTCGATACCGGATCTACTGTGGGTTTCGCGACAAAACGACCCAAGCGTTTGAACGGTTTGCTGCAAGATTGATCTCATACCTTTTTTTGCCGCATCAGTCTTTTCTATACGTTTTACTTCTTTTCCATAATCCTCTAATACCTCAAATTTATATCACTTAATGCTGCATCTATTTGAATATCTTAGAAACAACTTGCCATAATTGCAATGATTATTCTCACGATGCGGATAGAAACGTATCTATGAATATCAATATTGGAGATAAACGGTCTGTAAAAAGTTAAATTATGAAATCATAAAATGAGTGCAACCTTATATTGTAAGTTCACAATCGAGCCATAATTATCACTGCTTGAAAAAATACAGCTACTACAGCTTACAACTATGACGATATTTGGAGTTTATACAAGGAGCAAGTTAAATCCAAGAGATTCCTAATATTACCACCTGTTACTTTCAATTATTATCAGTTAATTTCGTTCGTGTGTCGCGATTAGTCAGACCCGTCTCTTGGGGAAGATATCGTAAACCTATTTCCGGCAACGGTGTAATAATATTATGCGCGAAGTGCGATTGATTATCTGGGGATTGAAAGAGTATATTTAAGTGTGTCTGACATTTACATACATTAAATATAAATCATTGTTAACTATGTTATTGACGACAAATAACTTTTTAATAGTAAAAAATCGAAATTATCTGAGTCTTGTTTAAGCCTAATTTCGCTGTCTCGTTTTTTATGATATAGCTATACAAAAATTTTAAGAATTCTCATCCAATTCTACTAAATGGAAATTCTGATAATCTGCATAAGATCTAAACTGTGTAATATTGTACAATTAGTAAAATGATTCGAATGAAAAAATTGCTAAAATGTATACTGACAAGTGTACAATGAATTTTAGCATATATTCAGCTAAGAATATAACAATGATTTCGTTAATATCTTAAAATGTCAATGTAATATTTTTATGTAACAAATTGTAGAAGAAAGCAATTTAAAATTACATAAAAATTGTAGTTAGAAAACGACGCCTTTAAAATTTAAAGCAGTTTGAAGAATAAAGATATTAGATAAAAATATAATAAATATGAAAAATTAAGAATATTTGGAATAAGGTTCTTTTAATTATGAAGATTTTTCGATCGCTTTAAATAAAATATATTCTAAAATAATTGTAAGATCATTTACATTCTCTTGATGTATGTCTTTGAAATAGTGCAAATCTTGCTTAAACATATGTACGTATCGGCTTGATCTGACTTCATTATATTTCTGTCATGCGAAACTTGTAACTATGAATACATTTGCAACTATACATTACCTGAAATGTCTTTACTGACGTAGCGCTTATTATGATCCGTAAGATTTTGCGACAAGAACAATAGAGTTTTAAAGTCGTCAAGCTGGAATTTACATCGAGATGTAACGCATTTTATGCAAAGAGTTTATAATTCATTATTTAGCGTTTACTTTATCGTACGCATAACAATTCCATTAATTTTTTACTGCCAATAGAGAAATTTGGAAATTTCTACACACACACATACAATACTATTTGAAAATTTACAAACAAATCTTAAATATAAGTATCTAAAGTCCCAAAATCCAGTCCGTGTATAATAAAATTCCAGAAAAATTTCTAATCAAACACCGCAATAACAATATTTATACTGGCCTTACGCTCGCACATATCAACAATATTCAATTCTTATATACAAATGTACCGTACAGAGTGCTAACTTACAGTTATTTATAAATAAAAATAATCTTGAGCTGGTAATTTTAATCGCGTGGATTCTTGCGACATAGATACGCAGCAAAAATCATTTACAGGGTCGTGCAATTTAAACGCATACGTGTATATGTATGCCCTCACCGTCGATAACGTTTTCGACGTCAGCCACGTCAACTCGTTTCTCTCGAACGTGCGCATAAATCCCTTTATGAGCGTCGTGTCACGAATTCACGGCTTGTCGCCGATTTTATTGCATGGCAGATTGCTCGGCGTAGTCGCGGCTTTTACGCCGCTGGATAGAAGTATCGAAACTTCCGGCATTCCGTCTGACGATACGCAGGAGAGAGGCTTCGAACGCAAGGTGCATACGCATGGCGTGTCGAACGTGCGGCGTGTGCGCCAGACGCATAGATGCGGTATAAATGCATATCTCCCGTAATGTACGGACCGTCTCGAATTTAGCCTGTCGAAGCGCGTGACGATGTTCTTTTAACGGGTTGAGTGGCTATATGTTATAAAGTCGATATTTCCGTACTGATAGAATGCTTACGCGCGCGACTTTATAAACGTCTCGGTCCCTTTTACATAAGCTTTCTCATATGTCGTCCAAGATTCCTCTTGGCGGATAACTAAAATAAAATTCAAAAACGTGTCCACGGCAAATGAAGAAAAGATTTATTGAAGATACATTATAGTATCGTTAAATCGAGATATTAGAAAAAATAATATTTTATTATAAACTCCTGTTTAAGATTTAGTTTTCTCGCCGTCAGAACGCAGAGCAGTTTCATATATCGCGACTATATAAAGCGCAAGTTAATCAGTTAATATTATCTACTTTCGTGACATTATATTGCGAGAGATGTGCAATTTTTCTGTCTGGTACGTGCATATCGATATCAGACGCGACGATGGACGTAGGAGCCCGCGTGTCTCGAAGCTATAACTCAACGCGGTGATAATTGTCGCGAATTAGTTCTCTAAATCAGTCGTACACCCTTGCATTCTCTGCCACGGCCCCCTCCCCCCCCCCCACTCGTACTTATCGCCGTTAAAGGGCGGCTCTTTCCTTTCCCTCGATCGCGTGATCGTTTGGCGTAAATAACAATTAAATAAAACTCGAGGTACGAACTCGCCCTCATTTCCTGTCTACTTTTTCTATCTTTAGCCACCGGTGAATTATACCGTTGTCATCATAAATCCCACTTACCCGTGATACGCATAATGACTGATAATTAGATGAACCATCGATTCGCGAGAATTTTGTCTGATCTCATCTTGCCACTTTCCTCGTTTCCGTTTCTTTCGGAGCACTACATTTCTATGTCTCTTGTACAATATCTTTGGCTGCTTTTTTAAATGATACCATTAGAATAGCCGATTTCGTATTATAATCCAATGATGATCGAATTAATGTAAAGATTAGTCGCCGGCGTCGGTGAACAATGGTGCAACGATATCGCGAATGCAATATAACGATATCACGAATCTAATTAAATAGGTGATGGATCGTTCTAACGTACCAATTTATATTTGATAATAAATCTCGCATTGCAATTCCGGATAATATAGATAAATTTCCGATAATCGGGGCGGAGCAATAAATTTCTTCCAAATCGGGCGATCGGATGCAGGTGTATTACAGGTGCAATACCTGTCGCCAGGTATGACCGCGCACATGGGGCAGGTGATTGCCGACAGGATCATTCCTTTGTGATCTGGAATTGATCTTGATGAGCCGACCTTGTAATACATAGGCGCCAAATTTTGATATTCCTTCTAATGTGTCCCAGATACCATCGTTGTTATCTGAAATTTATTCCTAGCGCCGACGTGGCGCGAACGCTACACGCGTTATGTCGACACGTACTTTAATTGCCAACATCCATAATCTCGATAAATGGCGGTAGAAGGACGGTAGGAGCGATTGTTTTATCAGCGACGGAAAATGCTGATTCACGTGTAAAAGGCGATTATAGAGAAAAAAAAGTGTAATTAATGTATCCATTGCTCGAGGTACATTCATATTAATGACGTACATTATTGGTTGTTATATGAATATCTGAATGTGAAATACGCTGGAAATATATGAGGAGACACGCATACGCATAATTTTAAATATCGTCTTGTAATCGAAATTATGCATACGCATGTTTTTTCGTTCCTCATCTGTTATTTAAGTTTCATTCATATTCTTCTCTCTCCCCCCCCCCCCACCCTCTCGCTCTCTCTTTCTCTCTTTCTCTGTCTCTCAATTCTAGCATACACACACACAAACACACGCGCGCACACACACACACACACGGAGTGTGATTACATATATAATCCTCTTTTACTCCCGTTTCATTGGAAATATCCAACTATGCAGGTGTAAGACATGTACCTACGTAACGGATTCCACCTGCAATACGGCCAGCAGTTAACTCCTAATTAAGAGTATCGCTCTTTATCGTCGATCGTTCCGTAGCGATCCGCCGGACGCGTACTCCGCAGAATTTATTCACACACTCGTCGGCTCAGGTTTAGCATTAGATACGATGCGGTTGCACGTAGTTACCGGCGCGATAAGGATCAGCTTCATTTTCCCGCGTCGAAGTCCTTTAAATGGAAACGATTTTCATCATGCAGAGAAAATGAGTGAGCGCTACAGTTCTTTATGGGGGGGGGGGGGGGAGATTAATTTTAATGAACGCCACGGCCAGTACGTAAGACGGGGATGCTTTGTAAGACCGCGCTCGGCGGTCCCCAGCTCGGCTATACGTACAAATCCGTTGCCTGTGAAACAATCATTATTCCCGGCAGATCGTCTGCGTTATTGAGCAAGAACGGGACTTCCGTCGGGGAATCAGATACCGCCGCTCGCATGTGCAACGCGGCCAGATGCGCACACCTAGGAATCTACCTATCCTCTCCGCGTACCTGGCCTGCCTACCTGCGATTCCCCGCGTGCATCCGTGTAGGAAGCGCCTGTGCACAGATTACAAAGTGGATATTGGCTGCACGAGTTGCATTCTCTATGATCTGTGCCATAGCGCGGATGAACCAGGCTTAAAGGTGCCTCCACAACTGGCCGCGAACGCGACGCTTTTTAAATGGAGCTCTCGCAGAAATGCGCGCAGGTGTTGAAGCTTTTTGCAAGCTGCTTTCCTCATCTTTCACATAGATTCGGCCAATTCTGTATTCTCAAACCAAAAGATGTGGTCTCTACCTTACTAAAATTAATCGCTCGCATTTCCTGAAAAGCGCACCATGCATCGTATGACGGAACTGTATTCTTTTACTAAAAAAAAAAAAACAAAAGGTATTGTTGCGTCTTTTGAATGCGTCCATTGTGAACGTAGCCTGCAATTAGAATCGGCCGACACATGTGAGCTCTATCAGAACGTCGAACGAGAGCCTATGGAAATTGGCAATTATCGCAACCCATAACTAAAGGTCTTAGTCGTGCGCTCTATCGAGACATAAGGTCTGCACGCAGTGTCGGGGGTCGGAGTGCAGGGTCATTACGCAATAATTAGAAATTAAAAAGCGTCGCGGTGTCTGCGCTTCCCCCATCGCATTAGCTATCTCCCCCTAATGCACCACCCTCCCGCATTAGAGGGTCCTCCTTCGTCCTCATGTCCGGTATATCCTGCATCACGGTTAGTTCGTTGCAGTTAAGCGTATCGTCAGCTGGCGAATTGCATTTCTGCAACGATGTCTATACGACAGGTTAACGAACCTGCCGCCCACCTACGTCCCCTCGGTTCTATCTCATTTCTTTTACGATGCAGAACATCGAAGAGGAGAGGCAAGGACATCAAATTGCCGTCAGAACTACATGCAGGTAGTAGCGGCTGGTAAACACCGCTTGAGGAACTGACCTTCTCCTCTTCAAGTCTCATTATACCTCGGTTTATCTTCTTGTGGCGTAATGCGCGGCCGAATGAGAGATCGATGGCTTTCAACGGCTTCCAATAAATCTGCATTTCGTGCGCATAACTGTCCGCTGCTTACAAGCTTCGTGTCAAAAGTCATATTTGATCATGTATTTATGTATCATGAAAATAAATGTATCGCTGAGTTTTATTAGCAATTCGATATTTTCGCACATTAAAATTGAACAATAGCGAATTACAAGACATAATTTATTTTATCGCATTCTAAAACTTTCGTTAATTAAGAGAAATATATTAAACAGTAATTTAACATTTTATAGATAATTTTATTATTTCACAAATACTTTTTCGGTGTTGGCTTTCGTTATAAAAGAATTAAAATTTTGCTAACTATTGTAAGTCGTGTGCCATTTTCTATAAATAAGCATAAAAATTAAATTGAATATTGATTTTTCCTTCAGACAGTATTTCGGGATACGTGAAAATTGGTTTGATGCTCTCTGATCTATTGATTCATCGTGCACGAGACAAATGTGATCAGCGCGTAATATGCGTTCGCCAAGACGTGGCGTTAAATCTTTCTGAACAGCCCGCAGGTAGTAAACAACTTTATGATTTATCACAAAAATACCCGCGAAATAGGAAACCGTGCACGTGCTGGCGCATTTTCATTTGCGACTGTGCACTGTACGAAAGGCTCGCAAGTCGCAGGAGTATCCATCTGTCCATGGCATGGTTTTCATGTGGGAAAGAACTCTCCTCTTCGCTCGGAGTAACGCCCAGGGAACTGGTTTCTACCTTCGCCCCTTCTCCTCCCTAGATCCTACCTCGGACCTTTCTCCTTCCTCGCCACGAGAGAAACGTCTCCGCGGATTCTGGATTTTATGAGTTTCTAATGAGAAAGGATTGCATTAGCATGCGGGGCAACGGCGTGAACGATACGTTATGTCCCCTATGCGTTGCACGTGTATCAGGATGAGGCACCAAATTATTTCTACCTCTTCGACAGATGGAGAACGTGTCTCGAAGAGTGCCTTCCAACTTCCGAGGATTCCGTTAAGAACATATATCTTGCAAGCAAATGGTTTCGACAATTTGTCATCGATGAAATTACAAAATTGTTCACATCATCGCGGTCAGTAAATAACCAAATAAACTCCGTGAGATATTTATAGTACTTTGAGAAAACTGCGAGTTAATTCTAGTTATGAGGTAAAATCGTTCCCCATATACACATATCGACTGATCTCTTTCGCAAGGTCGTATCTCGATTTTACACAATTTCCGGTTTTTCCGTTTAAACGCTCATTCTGGTCCTAAATGAGTGTTTAAGCAGAAAAACCGAGAATTGCGTAAAATCGAGATACGACCTTGCGAAAGAGACCAGTCGATATATAAAGAACACATAAGTAAAAATATACTTTCATTGAAAAGTTTACAACAGTATCTATGTAGTGTAATTTTGTATACATTTAAAAAATTTTTAATCTTAAATTTTTTTTAATTAGAAATTGAAACCTTTATTATATTAAAAAATATTAATATAACCAGTTTATGTATAATTAGTTCCTTAAATTTTTTAACACCAGCAAGAACACACGTGGTTCGCGAATGACGAAAAATTCGAGAAAAGTTGTTATCGATTGTAACGGTCGTAATGTAGTCAGCTTTGGTCGTATTAATTAGCTTCATGTCAGTACGTGGCAGCAGTTAATTTAATAATACTTTTTAATTTATTTTCAGCCTTATTCTGCATAGCTTTTAATTTAAACAATTAACTTTTGTTGCTCGTAACTTAGCTATACCGGTTGTAAGTTTATGTACTTCGTAACGATAAATAAAAAACCTTAAATTATCTGTTGTATTATTATGTCCGTAATCAGCATATTGATTAATTATTAATGATTAATTATAGTTTGTCATCTGTTCTTTTCGTTTACTGATTTATTACATGAACTTTAAATCCCATTACGTCTTTTTACAATGATTATATCGGATAATGTATCTTTTTACTTCAATATTTTGATTTTTATATACTTAGAAATATTAATATTTTGCATTATTTACGTACTATTAAGCATGTCTTAATAGTTTATTTTACTTAGATATAAATCTTTTAAAATAATATTATGATGTCGAATACGAATCGAATCCGATTCGAAGATTCGTTTTCCATTCACTGATTGAGTGTACGCTTGTATATGTCACCAATGATGAGATTTTAAAGAATCCATGATTTCGCATATATTTAATAAAACAAATTTGCACATTGCATACTTACACGTTAAGAAAATATATTTAGAGTATACATATTATGAATATATTAACTATTAATATACTCGCAATTTTACTACGTCATTGCCATCAAAATCGTCATCGATTATTGTGTCTTATAGTAGGCCAATACATTTTCATCTGGTATGCGTTTATCCTGCGAATTGGCATTTGAATAAATGAATATGATAACGCAAGACTCGTACGATAGCCATAAAATGCGAAGAATGTGCATACACACCCTGCATTCTGTACTTACGAGCCGCGAGTATCGCGGCATCTGCATCACATCACAAAATAACGATTCGATTACCGCTAATATACGAAAATGGCGTAAGTACAGGCTGCACACTCGGAATCGAAACGTAGCGCAATTTCATTCGATTATAATCGCCGGCCCTTTATCCGCCAGCCGCGCGTCCTGTACGATCATTCGATTAAAATTACACGAAAACATTACTCGGGCCGATCGGCAGATGTGCAGTAGGAACGAATGGATTTCGAATGCATGAGCGATCCAAGGCGTGTTTGTCTTCCCGTAGGATCGCCCGGGCGCATACCGATGTTAGCATAATAATTGATCCACGATAGGATCAGTATCAGTACCATGCAAAGTCACTCTGGATGATTGGCCATGACCGCGATGTAACAGAAGAAATATTTTTTATCTCTCTTTTCGTATATAAAAAGAGATACCGAATGTCATTCGATATCTCATAATACGTATTTATGAACGTCATGGAAATTTTTATAAATTAGTACAAACGCACGAGGGCTCATATTTGCCTTCTAGTTAAAATTTGTGAGTTAATTTTTTTATCGTTATATTGAATTGTGTATTAATTAAATTTCATGCATAACAAAATTTTCAATGCCATTTTCTCTATATAATTTTTTTATTACACGCGGAGAGAATTTTCTTTTAAAATTTATCCTGAAAATCATGTAATTGTGGGTGAGAGTTTTCTCAAATTTTACCATACATTTCACTAGTAAAATGTATACTACGTATAATTACTAGTAGAATATATGACAAAATTTTAAAAAAAACTCTCATAAACTTCTTTGAAATGCCATGTTGTCCCACGATTACATGATTTTCAGGATAAATTTTAAGAGAAAATTCTCTCCGTGTGTGACCACTTTTACAAAATTATTTATCTATTACGTATTAGGTAAGTTATCTTAAAAATATGTTTACTATATATGTAGGGATCTGGGAGCGAGAAGGCCAGAACTGCGAGATTGTGTTAGTCCTCTATTAAGTTTATTAAAATATCGGATATGACAAAAGGACTGGGAGAGACGTGCTGTATCTGTCGCCCGTCTCTCTACTACTACTACTACTATCGCCGCTCGCCGCAGGAGCGCGCTCGCTCCATACGCGTCGCGTTATCCACCGTTCCTACACTCGGCCATTCCTGACTTTCCTTTGGTCCCCGAAGGAAATCCTCTGTAGGCCTTCATATAGTCGGCCGCCGATG
>NW_011967146.1:352697-359023 GCF_000949405.1 Vollenhovia emeryi
ACTCTTCCTTATGCAACTATTTCGTCATCCAGTTCTCGCCGATCCGATCCTCTCGACTCGAGCTCGCTTGATCCCGGGAGGAGCCCCCAAGTTTTCTGTAGGGATCTGGGAGCGAGAAGGCCAGAACTGCGAGATTGTGTTAGTCCTCTATTAAGTTTATTAAAATATCGGATATGACAAAAGGACTGGGAGAGACGTGCTGTATCTGTCGCCCGTCTCTCTACTACTACTACTACTATCGCCGCTCGCCGCAGGAGCGCGCTCGCTCCATACGCGTCGCGTTATCCACCGTTCCTACATATATTTTATTTTGTATCTGTGATTTCGGTAACGTGAGTTTGAAAAGAAAACTAACAATATCAAATTTAAAAAAATATTATCTCACGTTGCTCCAATTAATATAATTATTGCAATTCTATTGAGGTTATAAAGAAACTTAGGGAGAAATACATTTTTGTGCATACAAGATTATTCTAATTTAATATTTTATGTGTTTTTTTTTATCTACAAGGCTCATTTGATCTTCCACAATCTCTCGATCTTTCAGCCAAATTACAAATTCTTTCAATTCAATAAATTTATATATCATCGTTCTGCCACCTCCGCCTCCTTTTCCAGCAATCTGGCTTATCTATTTTATCTTCAATTAATTCTCCTCCCAGTTAATTGAGCCCATTCCGTATATAGCTATGAGAACACTTCCTGATTACCAATCGTGCAAGACTGTAAATGACATTAACAAATACATTATCACATACGCAAAGTTCTACTGCATTAATTATTGACGGAAAACGCGTTCCTTGATATCATTTCAATTAATCGAATATCTCGCGGAATCATGCTGAGAGAGTCTGCTATCAGCTTGCAACTATACTTCATTTCCTCGGAAATTAATTTGCGACGTGCTCTTATTTTCGTTAAAATTGGGTAAGCGAGATATTATTACTATTATTATTAATTTCTCATTCTGAAGTGATTTTTTACGTAATATTCTGCGTAATGAAAAAGCATTGAAGCTTTTTGTTAAATGCGTTTTACGTATATTCACGTATAGAGCACACAATTAATTATTTAATAGTTTCGCTTGATAAAGCATAATGATTAAATTTTCCAGTTTTTTAATTTTTTAAACGTAATTAATAGGTATTTAATATGTATAAATAGAATAAATATACGAACAAATGTAATTTAATTAGAAAATTGATGATATGCATATGATTTTATATTCAATATTTCTAACATACAGCTTGTCATGCACACAGGAATAAGGAAATTGAAATTCTCTGTACATTCCCGTGGTTCAACTGCAAAATGCAGTCTGCGAAAGTTTTAAAATCCTCTACATGTTTTCACATTACTGACAACTCGCATCTGCATTCTAAAGACTCATCACTGAATCCTGGATATTGCGAAATAGCGGAGATAATAAACTTTCTGTTAAAAATATAAATTTTTGTAATGTAAAGGTAATGTAACAAATTACATGAGACATTATGTTTTATGTTTTTATCGTGTATCACTTACGACACGCTGTAGCGCGCATCTTGCTTAAAGAAACTTTAAATGTGAGCATTCTACGTCCAAATTAATCTATCTAAACGTCTCAAGCACACATTATGCCCTTCGGAGCGCAAAATGGAAGAGCCGGTAAACACTATTACATATTATCCATGCATTAAGACCCCAAGCTGGCGGAGGCGACATTACGTCGTTCATAGCTAATATATACACCAGTTACGGGGAAACTCAAAGACATTGCGCGAGAGAGAGTTTAACGCCTTGACGCTTATTTCTGTCGTTCGGATCCCGCGTTTTACGGGGCCCCGTACTTCCATCAATTTTTCCCAATGCCTCCCGCTGGTCGACGCTACCCACCGCACGTGATTACTAATAGCACGATGCCATAACACTGTCATAACGTATATTAATATATCCTTCCCTGATCTACAATTCGCATCTGAAAGCGTAAAATATACGAGGCCGGCTCTGATTAATCCGAGACCACTCGAAATCTCTCCGTAGAGCGCAATCTGAAATTGTCCACGCGCTTCCGCAGATATTTCTCACCTGTCTCGATAGTGCACACGTATGCGTATCTTCTTTCTATAATATATTCGCTTGTCGTTCGACAAGCGCTTATTATACGACTATAATATAAGCATTGATATATAAAGCACCTTGATAACCCGCACGATATTTCTGTAATTCTCATCGCGCGTTGCGTCTCTCCGTCCTCGTGCTCATCTCTCTTATGTAATATTTTTCATCATTATTTCAATATATGTATGCAGGGTGTACTAAAACCACCGGGTATCCTTTTAATCACGGATCCTTTAGAAAACTTCAAGACAAAAATTCTAATGCAAAAATGTCGAGGCTATAATAGTTTTTAAATAACAAGCGATTATATTTCGCAAGTGACAAGCCTGAGATTTCGCGCGTTCAGACACGGCGACATGGCAAGTGATAAAAGTGTCGCTATGAACGTCGCCCTTTTAGATTGGTAGAATTCCTACAAAAGGGATAAATCCAATTTGCATGTTATTATTTGTTATTTTCTAGATATCTGCAACAGATTTTTCTTGCCGGCATAACAAGTATCACTTGCAACGCGAAGAGAATATTAGGTCTCCAGACGTTCGCAGTTTCAAGTGCGCTTGAAAATAGAATGAAATTTAGTCCTAAGCCGATCATGATAAATTAAATCCATTCAAATAGCAGGAACGATCGCATTCTGGAGTGCTCGCTCGAGCGAAACGGAAGACTAATGTCACGAGAAATGCAATTTATTATGCGATACGGAAAAATATGATCCTTGATATATTTTATATGATTATGCACACGCTTAGCGAAGGCGATACACGACATGAGTCTTATCTTAACTCATGTATTAACGTGCCAGGACATACAACGATTACCAAAACGTAAAGAACGCGATAATTAAATACGAGCTCCATAAATTACATACCTAATATTACAAAGTTAATTTTATATGATTAGATGAGAAATGACAAACTTAATTATAGGAGCAAATTTGTAGCGAATTCAAATTTGTAACGGGACAAAATCGTTTGCTTTTGTCACGAAAGAACAAGTAAATTATATAAACCTGTATCGGTAAATTGATTTTCTATGTATTTACTTCCAATTTGGACTATATGATATTAATAGTGTTATCTATATGTCTGCTTAATTTTAAAAACCGTGTCCATACACCCACAAAAAAAAAATTTCCGGACCCAATGCTGTTACACTTCGATGTATCATAAAATAGGACCGATATAGCGCCAATCATATTTATTATAGAGAAAGGATTTAAATCATAAATGAAAAATTGTAAAATCTAGAATAAAATAATAGTATGTATCGTCTTTTGTCGAATTGTGTTGTAAGATGAAGGGAAAATTTATTCTAAACGCAAGAATATATAAACTTACATTTATATAAGTTGTTCTTGTCTCAATATAGTAAGTCAATCTTTTCTAATTCGATGGAGGAGAATAAGAATTATTGATTTTATTTTGATATCGTCTTATTTTTATACTAAATGAGGTTGTGAGAAATGCGTCAAGAATATGTTTTGTCTCGGTAACAGAAAAAGGGTGTACCAAAGTCGAGATATTCGATATCAAAGTTACTCGTATGATAGGCGAAACGTGTTCTACAGGGATATTTTTATTTATTGTCACAGAAACTCTTTATGCATTTTGCTAAAAAACTAATCTATGATGCATAATGATATCAGGAAAGATACATTACAAGATAGGAATACGTACTCGTATCGTTCATGCGTAATTTTTGCAGAGGCAACATTGTCCGATCTTTGTTTTTCACAAAGCGTGCTTGTGTACGCGTATACATATAAGACAGAGAGCTGCGTTAATTGTGCAGTGTGTATAATTTACGCTAAAAGTCGGCAAATAGAGAAACGGTCGCGCTGTACGGAAAGAAAACCGAACGTCCTTAAAGCATCCTGAACAAGCAATCATCTCTCCGATTTGTCGTGATTTTTAATCTTAGTTACAAAGTTCATTATCTAAATGTCTCCTATGCAAGCTATCCTATTTTTTAATTAAAGCCGTGAAACGATAAGTACGAAGATTAAGCTTCCTTCCTTTACGACTCGTCGATTCGAAAAAATCTCAGAAGAAGAAGAGCGGGCTCGCGGAGATACATTGCTCGCTCGACAGCGTAGTTACAAGCCGATACAGTAGCTAGACGGCCATGAATTCCAATACAGACATCACAAGGACGGATTCCCCATTTACGACGACGATCTTTTCGCTCGTAGCCGGGCAAAAAGTCACGAAAGCGCGACGATGATAGGTTCGGCGCCTCCGGTTGTCGCGGATCCCGCGGATATAACTTCCTATTACCGAGCGATGCGCGATGAGAGAAAGGGTGTGGGCCGGGGTGGTCGGCGGGGGTCGTTCGAGCAGAAAGGGTGTATCTCGCGTGCCAAAAGAGAGGCGTGCATTAGGAGATTGTGTTCGACAGTTGTTTACGACTATCTCCTAACCGCCGTCTTCCTCGCCGCCCTTTGTGTCGCGAACCTCCGACCGGCGTGTATCTACGTACGGGGATCTCGGGTGCTCTTTATCTGGCCTTCTCGTTGCCTGCGAAGACGCCCTGTCCGCACCACAAGCCCTTTCCTCCCGCGCCCTTCGGCAAGCGCCTGCATTCGAGGCACGGCAAAGGCGTGTATTTACGTCGTTGCGCTCACATAACTCCGGCCGACAAACTGGCAAGCCTTTCTTCTTGCCTCTCTGTCCCTCCCCCGTTTCCTCTTCCCTTTCCGATTTCCCCAGGCTGTACTCTCCTCTACTTTTCTTGCAATCTCGGTGAAGTACTTCAAGGATCGTCTTCCAATCGTCCACCCTCGCGCGCGTCTCCCACGACTTCGGGGTGGCTGAGCGAGCGAGACGTCCCCGGGCCGCGATTTTTCTTTATCCGCGACACTGTCGCGACTTGACTACCGCGATACGTCAATTGTCGTTTTGCTTTTTTGCTTTCAAAGTTGACTGTCGACATAAATGTTTCTCTTGACATCGTTTTTTCTTCTCGTATACAATTAATTATCAATTCGTAGAGGCGTGACATTTCGATGTTATCCTTATACGCAAAATATCGCAAAATGCACCGGGGACATTTTTAATGTCATTTATTTACATTTTAGAGTCCCCAACTTCGTTTTAACACGTTTTTAAAACGCAAAGTAACGCAAAATGGTGTCAAAATAACGTCAAAAATCGTAATTTTCTTTAGTAAACGTTTCTAACGTCAATGTTGTATCACTTGTATCAGAGAGGTTGAAAATGGTTCAAAATCAACTCTGCAGCCGCGGCGCTGGATGCTATCTTCGTCGCTAGTTACTTTGTGCTATGTGTTTATGCTATTTTAATATGTTATGTTTTATGTTACATTTTTAACATATGTTTAGCTTTAATAAATGTCGTAAATTGTTTCCTGTCCACCTCTGACCACGGCATTATCAAAAACATTATCAAAATAACGCGAAATCCGGTAAAACAAAACGCAAAAGATGCCACAAAATAACATCAAAATGTCACACCTCTATCAATTAGACAAAAGCCATTTTCAATGGACTTTGATTGTCGATGACAGGTGTAAAAGACATGTTTGAAGAAGGAGCTAAGATACAGCGCGAACGTGTGCGAGCGGAAGTTAATCAATCTTTAATAAATAATAGGACGGATAATAACAAATTATCGTTTCGGCTCCGTTTCGAGCCACCTTCAGCGATGCGGTAACCAGTGAACATGATCTCGTATTGAGTGAGCAACTTGGCAATTTAGTGGTCTAAAAATAGTGAAATTTTCTGTGAGAAAATCCAAGCAAAACTTGCTTAATGATCACATTTTATTATATGATCAAATTAAAGTGACAATTCTAACTTGAGCAAAAAGAGGAGTAAAGTCACTTATCCACCAGCTCAGCAAATGCTAAATTTTGCATTGAACTTTTTAACTAATTAGATTACACGGTGCTTATTTACTGCGAATTGATAGTGCATGCATATTTACACCGGAATTCGAGAGAGTATCTATTATTTACATTATTTACAAGGTTGGGAACGTTACCTTAAAAAACTAACGCGTTACCGTTACCGTTACTTTTTGTAAAAAGTAACTCGTTACCGTTACTCGTTACTGATTTTAAAAAGTAACGCGTTACCGTTACCGTTACTTAGAAAGTAACGATTCGTTACCTTTTTCGTTACTTTGTTGAAATGCTAAAGTAAGATGTTAATTGTAAAATTACATTATTATTATTATTATTTAATAATCAATATTAAAACTTAAAAC
>NW_011967146.1:360581-392212 GCF_000949405.1 Vollenhovia emeryi
ATAATTACCCAGATATTTTTGTAGCGACAGATTTCTTGTCAATTAATTAACTAGTTCTTACCAAGCCCTTTTTAATACACTTGTAATTCTACAGATTATACGACGCCATGCATATTTATTGCGAAATGATACCACGTGCATATTCACATCGGAATTCGAGAGAGCACCTATTTATTTATATACAGATATTTTTGTAGCGACAGATTCCTTGTCAATTGAATAACTAGCTATTACCAAGTGCTTTTTAATTCACTTGTACCTCTCGCATCCACTTATTCTTATCGCCAGCACAATCTCCGACAAATAATCTTGCTTGGACGAATGGCGGACTTTTATCCGAAGCCACCACTCACGATTGGTCTAAAGTCTCACACTTTATAATTGGACTTTCTATCGCGGCGGATGTATGCACGGCGCGTCCTCCAACAAGTTGTCTAATCTGTTAAAGTCGCGAGCGTCATCAGTTTCTGCAGATAGAACCCGTCCGCTTCCTAGAAGCGGCGATCTGTACACCGGTCCGGAAAATGTAGCCCCACTCGATCCATTAATAACAGCGGAGCCCCATCAAACGAGTCGCGTGTTCGCGGCGAGGATATTTCGCGCGATGAGACTATTCTTAAATGGACGTCGAGCCGCGGCGCAGCGCTCGCGATTGATGTGGTCGGCGCCCGTCGTCGTCGTCGTTTTGTTCGCGTTGCACGCAACGCGCGCGTTCCTCCTTCCATTTTCTATCGCCTGTCAATGCAACGAGCGCGATAAATTATACGCGGCGTGTCAGGAGCTATCTGGTGATTGCCACGCTGATACATGTAATTAACTTCAAACATGTGGAGTGTTTCCCAGTTAACTCGGTGAAAGCCACGAATACACGTGTAATGCGCGAGATGTCGTGAAACAACGGGCTCCAGCGGGAAGTTCTCCAAGTGAAATATGCTAATTGCGGTTTTTAGGCCCGGCAGTAAAATTGTACATTTTACAAACTTCGTTAAATAATATGCAATTTTTCTCCCCTCCCCGAACGTACGCAAGAAGTTATTACGCGGGGATCTTTTACAAATGTCACCATCGATATACGTGCGAGGAATTTATATTCCTAGATTCGCGAGAGTAGCCTTACCATTTTTACGGAATACGTTGCATATTTTTATCTCAACGTATCGCCGTCGAGGTACACGCGCGCCGTGCGTCGAACGAGAGCAGAAGAACGAAATATCTCCGCGAAGCTCGCTAAAATGCACAGACAGTTTTCTCTGTGCGGAAAGAGAAGAGGTGAGTCTCCGAGAGAGGAGGAGCCATCCAGTCGGATATCGACGAGGCAGATGAGCTACCAATAACTCAATGTGCGCTTATAAACTGATCAGACTTCCAACCGCCCCCCCCCTCGCCCTGCGTCTTCTCCTCCTTTAGCGTGGAGCCCCGGCAAGACCTTCGATTCGACCCGGTTCCAATAGCTTCGAGTTCGTCTTACGCCCCCCATGACGACGAAGACGACGAAGACGACGACGACGACGACGACGACGACGTATTACTCCGGGACTCCTTCGCCAGAGAGTGAAATGCAAGCGAATTTACCGCACGATTTAACAGCCCCTCCGACCTACGAGTATTCATCTACCTTCTCTCGCGTAGCCTGCAGACAGGCGCGAGAAGGAGACGTGAATACAGAGAGAACTGGAATTCCTCGTAACTCGAGGCTAACCGAGTTTGTTGTGCGCGCTTCAGCCGTGTGTATGCAACAAACTGCAATTCAATCGGATTCGTCCAGATTCCGTTGTACCTGTTGTCCCCGGGGAACGGCTTGCGCCCGGGATTGTGCCTGATTTTTCTCGAGTTTTTCAATTTTCAGCGAGACCGCTCGCTCGCGCGGAGGACATCGAGCGGAACGCCGCGTCGAAAACCCCCTTCTCGTGCACGAAGGCAACGCATGCTGCGCGTGCACGATATTATGGCTAAGTTCTCGTGCCTGGGCTTATTGAATCGCGGATTAAACGGACCGCGCTCTTCTGCGAATATATGACATACGTGGATATTGTTGCTCCTCACAGATTTCAATAGATATCCTAATCACTTTACGACACTTGCATACCAGTTAAATATCGTAGTACATTATTTACCAAGTTTATAAATAAAGCTGAAAAAAAAGTTTGGCGCATCCTACAGATTCTCAAATTTAATTAAAATTTTAATCGTGCACAGTAATTGCAATTTGATTTGCTAATAAACTTGCTACATTGTGAACTGAGATGTTGATAAGTAAGTGAACAATTGCACCTCTCTCGAACAAATTAAGCGTAAGGCTAAGGAATTCCTTAGGGTGGTTTCAAGACACGCGAGCAAATCTTATCTTTAAGCAAATATAGATAGAGCCTGTAACATGGTAATATCTCTGCAGCTTTGTAAGATGGTGGTATTCATTCAGGAGTAAAGAATCCCTGTACACGAAGGTAGATCCAGTTGCATGCTTACGGGCGCACGAGTACCTACACCATCGGCAAGGGGAGACTATCGATCTCATCGAAACATGGTCGCATCGAATCTCGTTTACCGAAGGGTTCCACGAGGACTAGTAAAATCGAAGCGGTAAATTTGAGGATTTTACTTCGCGGGGGATAAATTTACTTCTTGCGTTGGCTTCGCGATAAGAGAGGAAATTCAAAGTGAAACAGCAGGGAATCAACAAGAGAGATCATCGATTCTATTCAGCCCAAGTGTTATCAACTAGCAATAAGTTATCCGATCAAGTTAATTTGTAGAAAGGAAACTCGCCGCCATTTCTGCGACTTTCAAATGGACGTTATAATTTTGCTTTCTTCATTCCTTCAAAGTATTTCTTTTTTTATCATACATCTCGTGCCCGCAGACCTACAGTTGTGCCCTTTGTCAGTACAACAGAAAATCGCTCACGGCTTTATACCTAAGAAAGTTATAAAATATAGACAGCTATTACCTTGCGGGTTTTATAAGCCATAAAAAGTGTTTATTCCGTCACGTTAATTTTTATCGCGTCGCCGTAAACGTCATTTTGTCGACAACGAAATAAATTTCTTACTTACGCTTTTTTTTATCCATGATTCTAAAGTACTTCCGGGTAACGTACAGCTCGATTCATGATATTCTCAAGGTGTTATGCGGCCATTATGTGACCATTGTACGGCCCTTTTAAGGCCATTTACCGCGCATCACAGGCCAGCAGATATTTGTTTCTTAATGTTCGTCAACGTGAGTATATATTTTTCGATACATACCGTATAAAATAGAACGATTGACACGCAGGACTTTCTTAGTCGCTCAAATTATAAATCTAAATTTTTCCAACGTAATACGATTTACCTTTTATATTTGTAGTTTTATCTTATTATTTACAAATCAACACGGACAATTTGTTACAAATTCGAAATGTAGAGACGCGAGTCGGAGAGATTATTACTTTCTCATCCTCGATAACTGAAATCATTGTATTTCTCGCGTACTAGATTAAAAGTAGATTTATTTAATAACGAATATATGTGAGAAATTGTTTCCTTTTCTTCTTCTTTTTTTTTCTATAAAACGCCACACGGGAATAATTAACGCTCGACACTGCCGAATTCGAGACATGCCTTTCGATCTTCCTCACCTCGTTCGTTCGGTCGATGTTTTTCAAGCGCGCGAGTCCCGATGGGGTCGTAGTGCCAGAATGGAAGAGTTCAATTCCGTATGCAAATGCGTCCCTCTCTCACGACACCTCGCGCGCAACGGGAACCCCCGGCGTGGCGGCCGACTTGGGAATTTGAAAAGCCACCACCTGAGAACGTGTCAATCGGTCGACATAATTCGATTTGAATAATGAGCGGAGGTCCCCTACGCAAATCGCGTCCATTATGGTGAGTCTAACGCGCGTAACGGTTCCACGCTTCTCGACGTTATTGTGCAACGGAAAAAGATTTTGTCAAGATCGAGCTGGTACGAGAGATGTGAGAATACTGAGAATTATTTGGGAATTTTTGCGCTGAAAGAAAAATTTTTTAAAAAATTGATAGATTGTCGCGTAATACATAAATTGTGTATTTTGGAGGGATGCTAAACTTTAATACTTTTTATCATCAGTTTCGGTAATCAGAATTGACGCTCCAGCAGAAATCGCAATTTCTTTGGTGGCAATCAACAGAACCAAGCAAACAACATAAAAACATATGTGCGTAGGGTTTTAATAAGAGGCTTCAAGGTTTTGCTCGAAAAATTCATGTTCAGTATTTATTCAATATTACTCATACAGTCGGAATGAAACGTTGACAAGAATGAACAAAATTCATAGACCGTTCGCAATGATCAGGAAAAGTAGTTTTGTCGAAATTAGGTTTACGCGTTGTATGATTCCAGACGGGTTTGCGATTTTCCGCGAGAGATTCACGAGAATCTATTATTTTCATATTCACCTTACACTCCATCTCTAATAAAACATTTTTGAATTTTTTACCTATAAAAATTTGAAGCCCCCTATTAAAACCTTGCGTACATATGTTTTTATAGCTCGTTTTGTTGATTGCCACAAACAATCGAGATTCCTGCTGGAGCGTCAATTTTGTGTATTTATCTTATTTAGTTTCCTAACTTTAGGGTTAAAATAATATCCAATTTTTAAAAATTGTTTGTATTGTTTGCATTAATAAATTTAGGGGGAAAAATGATCTGCAAAATTTCTAAAGATTCTAGAAATCTGTTGAAGACGATTAACAATATAATTATTTTATTACCTATGTCATTCACTCTACGTAGATAAACAAATATAAATTTTGGTAGAAATATTGATGCGCATTTCTCACATTCCATTTTACGTTTTTATATACACACGCATTCGCGTCGGTTTGCATAGAATGTTAGTTTGTCGAATACTTTACTCATTCAAAATAAGCGAGATACGCTCGCGTTTTCACGTTCCGCGGCAAACGCAGTTTGTCGTTTTTCACGCGTGAAGCGAATTTCCGACGAAGCGCCGGCAACTTTCCCGCCAAAACGCGGAGAATTCCACTCGCAGATTACGCATTCAATCATCGCCACGGCGAGCCAGTGCTACGGCGATAGCATATGGTGCTCTCCGCACCATCGAAATTTGCGAGCATTTTGCGAACACAAGCATGCGACGATAATTCCGCATGCGTACCCTCCAAGTTTCTGAAACGAAAATACTTTCTCGCGTGCGGAGCACCGTGGCGACGCGTCACAATTGCCTCTGATGAATGCCCCGTATACATTTACATAGCAAATGTAGTATGCAATGGTCTACGAAAGAAATTGGCTTACCTGAATAGCGCAGAATATTTATGGCTTGTTAGAAAAAAAAAGTTATAATTGGCGATGATATCGTTTTATTATATCCTTCCTTTATTTCATAAGCGAATGCGCAATCATATCTTATTGCTGCACGCTTATTAATCAACTTGGAGCTTTTCTGTATGTTGGCTTTTAGAATATTATTCTATAAAATTATTTATTACAGCAATTAGGTATCATACATAGCGTAGACAATATGGTTATATATGTTTTATATGCATTTTATATTTTACAAAGATAATGAAATACTCTCTCGAAATATTAAGTAATATCGTTGCAATATTTTACGAATATATTTTTATTTATTAATAAATCAACATATATTTATTATATATATTATTGTTGTCTTATTATTTATTCTGTTTTGATTCCTTGATCATTTTGCGTGTGTGGAGCATTTACAAATTTTCTAATACGTATAAACATATTATATTACTTCTGTGGATTTACAAATTTCTTTTCGTAACACAACTTTTCGAACAAATTATTATAATTATATTGTGTGTACTTAGACTTTGTGTACGTCTCTTTCAATGCGGTAGCTTTATTTAAGCATCCTTCTGGCGCGGTCCCTTTAAACTGTACAGGATGGCACAGTTTAAGCGCGACCTTGCTCTTGATAATAGTTTATGAACCCGTACCGTTCTCTCTATGCAATACGACAGCCTCCAGTCTGCTCGAGAGAGAGACAGGGAAAGAGAGGGAAGGGTGGGTTTATGTCCCGGAATTAATTAACCTACCACCCTTCCGAGTGCAGTCGCGCCACCCTCTAAGCGGCCCGCTCTGGAAGCAGCAAGCGTGCCAGCCATTTTGTCCTCGACTCTCGCTCTCGAAATTCCATTATCCACTTTCTCCGCCGACCATCCCATTCCACCTCGCGTTGCTCTTTCTCCCTCTCTTTCTCTCTCGTCCTCTTCATCTTTATCGCCACCCCTTTAGTACTGCCGTCACCCGCGCGGTTTCATCCAGCTCCTGGCTTAAACCGCCTCCCGCTTCCGGCCAGAATTTTCCCTTAATGGAAGTCCGTTAAAGTCGAGGTGCACGTGCGCCGCGAAAGCCACCCCTGCGGCGAATAGTTACGCCGATATCGTTATCTTATCTGTCCAAATAAAATAGCGAACGCCGAAATTTTGTCCTATGAATTTCGGAGATATCCGATTTCAATTTTCTTTGTTAAATAGATGACGAGTGAGTTAATCGATGCATTTCTTTGTAAGTAAACGTGCAAAAATGCAAAAGGTTATTTAAGTCGAAAAAATTTAGTCAATCCACACACAATGAAATATTTTCTATACAAAGTGTCATATTCGCCAAGAATTGATACCGATTAGAATAATATTTTTTGAAGTTGTACTCAATTTTACATATACCTTTCGATACAATTGCCTCTTCATATATTTTTACAGCAGTCATTTACATAACTATTAAAAATGCTATATTTGTAAAAATATATGACAATTTATTACCAATGTCTTTCTGGGTTAAAACTTGGAATGTGGAGATTGTCGCTTGTCAAGCTTTGACATTTATTTTTATTTAAAAAAATCTCTTTATTAAATTATCGTAAGATAAAACTTGTTCTTGATTCTAGTAGCGCTTTCATTGTTATATTTAAATTATAATTGTAAACTTATCGTCGCCGCATTTTAAAACAATACTAAGTCAAAGATAATAGGGTGAATTTCCACGACATATATCTTATGGAGGAAAGGAGTGCGAAAGATGACACGAATTTAATAAGTAAATAAATGAAGGACGTCGCGCGTAAATCACAGACGCGAGAGTTATTCGGGGGTTAAACAATATTCTCCTTGAGGGAAGGGGTGACAGAGATAAAGAGGGAAAGTGGCGCGCGCGGTAAGCGCTTCTCACACGGCGGTCGAGAGGGCTCGCTCGAGGGATGATAAGATGCGATGCGAGTTTTTATTAATACTCTACCCCATCTGCTAGCTTCACCTCCCTTCTCGGTTGCCCTAAAGTCTTAAGAAGATTGCGGAACGAATGGCGCGAGACAGGACGAGAAGAGATGCGCGTGCCCGTCGCTCTTCGGTGAAAGAGAGAAAGCGCTCAAAGAAGGAAAACAGGAATGAAGGAACTTACGGTTAAGCGAGGTGGCGGGAGAGAGAGAGAGAGAGGTAACAAACAACGACCTACCTTAACTTGATTCAACCTCTACTTAGTGCCGGGACTCCCTTAAATGAGAACAAGAAAGACG
The DNA here is from genome assembly GCF_000949405.1 of Vollenhovia emeryi. Taxonomy (NCBI): domain Eukaryota; kingdom Metazoa; phylum Arthropoda; class Insecta; order Hymenoptera; family Formicidae; genus Vollenhovia; species Vollenhovia emeryi. The sequence goes on from NW_011967146.1 coordinate 368,107, forward strand.
TCTTGTCAAAACTCTCATCCGTGTAAGACTAAAGTGGAGAAGATGTTAACGGATGGAAAAGATTGCTAATGAAACGAATTAATCTAAATTCTAAATATAGAATATAATTGAAATTATTTTAGATTGTGAATAAATGCTTTTACCGTAGCTACGATAGATTAATATAAAGTCTGACTGTTTAATCGGGAATAGCGCACATCCACATGTTGAAAATTTGTGGACTGGAAGTGGAATAAAAACGACATTACGTTGGGGAAAAAAAGTTTCTTCGCTAATTCATAAAACTAATTCGCGAAACATATCAGACTCGCGAATGTCGAGGCCAACAATCAATTGAAAGCGGTCTGGAACGGATTGGAAAAAATCGGGTATGAAAAAACAAAAGGAAAAACACATTCGCGGCAAACTGCGAAACATATTTATTCAACGAGTTCACTATCCGACACAACGCGTCGCAGCCTCCGCATGAGTAATCCGCAAACTTTTCAGAGGAAAACTCGCGCTCGCGCGAGTACGTGTTGTACCAGATGCGGGCAGGGGGCACGGTGTTATCGCGGTGGTTACTTTTGCAAACCGTGCCGGCGAGGGGTGGAGGTCTCTCCGGAGGGGGTTGATGTCCGCGAGCTCTTTTCTTCTCCCGGGATTTATCTTCGCTTATACGCGACGGTCCTTTATCGCTCTCACATCTATTATCATATTTCACAGCGTGAGGCTCGAAAACAGCCAGATTTATGAACGGACTTCCGGCCAAATAAACACGCCTCGGGTGTGAGGGTGGCTTCGGCATCCGCGGAATTCGCGAGTGACAGGATGCGAAATGGACCGGAGCCGTCGCCCACCTCTCACGCGAGGATCGGTTTCCTACGCGCTGACGACCACCCGCTTCCTTGTCACCGCCAAGGAGGGGAAAATGTGTGAGCACCGATCAATCAATCGACATTGATGGGCTGGCAAAATTAATTCCATTCCGCCGCGGGCTGCTTCCCGCAATTTGTCTGCCGCGCTTCGGATCTAAGAAGTTTCTGCTTAGCCTTTACGCTAATAAAATTAATACAAAAAGATACTAAATTGGAAATTAAAAACTAAATTACATCACAGTTATGGCTAATAAGAACTACAAGAAAAATATCTAACTCAAACGTATCGTATACATATATCGTCTGATACAATAAATAATATTTCAATAAATGTATTACGGTAAATTAATAATATAGAATAATTTATTACGACGATAATAATAGTAAAAATTATAAAATAAACAATTTAGTTGTAGCAATAGTGCCAAGCGAACTTGTGCTTGTTAAATCATACAACAGAACTGTTTTCGAAAAAAACTTGCTATATACAATATTCCGTGTACGTGTTTCAGATGTACAGGAAAGAATATTAGCGAAAATTCTCGCTATTGCAATGTTTATCGGAAACGAGTATCTCATGTGAGATTGGATTTTATTTCCGATCAGATTATTTTGGGGAAGTGTCGCGCCCTCGGGAGATACTTATCCGCAAGTTTACACAAGGCGAAGCCCTTTCCTGTCGAGTTTAAGGGCACCTCGTATCACAAACGTAAGGGTACCACTTTCCGCGAGAGTGACGAAATTAACATAAGCGTAAACGACACGTTATTCCACATATTATGTATCCATACTCTGGGAAAATAAGACAGTTAGCAACCCATTTTGGGGCCCACAATTAGTAATCGAATTATTTGGATTGTTCGTAACGCTCTACCCTGGAAAAAATTTTGACCGTTTTTCTTGTAGTTAAGCAACTTAACATTTCGGTTAGTGCCCCTTAAGTGAAAATTATCTATGCGTTACTAAATATCGACAGAACTAATTGAGAGAATTGATTAGTATTACTTAAAAATCTTGGATATAGATAGAATAGCTAAGTGCGATTTTTAGTTACGCGGGGTAAAATTCGTAAAAGGTTAGAGTTACGAACAGTCCGAACAATTCGATTACTAATTGTGGGCCCCAAAATGGGTTGCTGTCTTTTTTTCCCAGAGTATGTAGTATGTACCCAATTATGAAAGTAGGGAATATACTGATGTATATACGTATTCATGTATGTCATGCTCTCCTTTTCGACAAATGTGAAAAAAATGAACTACATTTATTTGAACACTTACCATCTCGTAGACCTTTAACAAAACAATGAAGATTAAAGTAATCCAGTTGACCCGCGTGAACACTGAAGACCACCCGCTAGTTTTTCGAACACAATCACAAATAAGGTACGAGCAATATAACAAATCACAGCGTAAACACCCAGTGAGAACACCAATGGGCTCGAAACCGCGTCCCAACCGTCAGTTTTCGAAAATAATTGAGTTTTGGAACGTTATTTTTTGTATTAAGTTACTACGTTCAACGTTCTGAATGCTTTTAACATCTTATTGGAGAGAACTGCCAAGTTAATTTATTTGATACAAAATTTAATACAAAAATTACAGTTCCAAGAGTTTTAATTATTTTCGAAAACTGACGATTGGGACACGGTTTCGACCCTTTGACGTCTTATTCGACGTTGATTCGACGTTGATTTGACGTTAGCGTTCGCACGGGGAATACCGCTAATTTCTAGCGAAAACCATGCACAAATGTTCTTGTTCTCCAAAAATGATGTAGATTATCCTAAAAGACCAGTAGACACAAACTGTGGTTACACGTGACACTCTCCATCCTCGAGCCGGCCTTCACCAACCGTGCGCACGTGCACACATACGCGCGACGGCATTCGCCCACGACATGCTCAAAAAGTGTTTCGTAGGAGACATGTGCACCCCTTATCGGAAAAAAATAACGTCCAATCAGGATCGCGTAGGACGCGTGCAAGCGCTTCTCATATGGCGGGGACTGGAGGGGGTTACGTGTGTCTATGGAATTCGAAACGGTCGCCATAGCAACCCCATGCTTCCTTGCCAAGGGATGTTCATGGGGGAGTCTTCCTTTCCTATTCTATCCTTCGTCTAATGCGAATCGGAAATCTACGTGCGTCCTTGCGCGAATCTTCTTTTGACCGTGATTTACTGACGAAGAGGCGATAGGAAGCTATTCCTGCGACCCATGTACAATAATCGAGGGAACACACAAATTCTAGCCTAAGAAAAAACATTGTTCATTGCTACAATAGTAGAGAGAAAATGCACTACATTACAAACTGTACTATATTTTTTTGCAATCTCTCACTGTTTAGGTCGTTGCACGTGCTTTATAACAAATTAGAAAACAGCTTGGTGAATGTAGAAAAAATATTATTGCTCTTGGAAATTTATTTATACATTTATTTATTCGTACTACTTGTTTGAAATCTCATCTAAGTGTTGGTTACCATCAAATATTATCCAAGCCGTAAATATTATAGTAATACACGACAGTGTGTGCGTATTATTTGAAGCGAGGCTCTGGATTCTCGCACTTAATAATTTCCCTTCACAGAAAATATCAGTCAAATCTTCTCCAATCTATATTGACTCTTATCTTGATTATATTTACGGACGCAACTGTTTTAAATGCGGAGGCACTTTCATCGACCGCGTACTTGTACAAGCCGGAATTGGTAAGTGGAATTATCGAGAGGCGCCGCGCGTACACTCGTAAATACCGCACGGGTTTGTGAGATGCGATCGGAATGAAATTAACCGCGATTCCCGTTATCAAACATCGCATGCTCTTCCATGATAAAAATTCGATGGATAACCCTCGCGTGATTCTATAATATTTAAGATTGCAAAACTCGAGCTGTTCTCGACGTAAGCAATTAGATATGTTTATTAGCGGTTGTAGCGAATTCTTCTTCATACGTTATGTGTCCATTAATGATAATCCAGCAATTGTCCAGTTAGCTCGGCGATTTGGAAAGACACCGAATGGACGAGGCGATGGTTCATTGGGGTTTGAATCGCGAATAAAATCGGCAACATCATCCGCGTCAAAGCGACATGCAGATATGTTGCGACCCAACTCCATTGAGAATTGACAAAGTGAGGAACGTTCCCCCTTGATACCTCCAACCGCCACGATAACCCTGACTGTACACGTTCTATCGTGTCTTCGTACGATAGGTAGGATCGCCGGAGTAGAGGGAGGAAAATAATGGCACGGGCCTTTCGAGGCAGACGAGAATCGATCATACGTGATGAGAGTTTCATTTTTATTGGCAGGACAAGGGTGGCACAGGCGAAGGGCTCTTTCGATAGTCTCTGTAGATCCTGAGGCACTCTGTTCTTTGCAAGGACTTACAAGATCAATCAATTTGGTTTTCCTCCACACGCAACCTGTTCTCGCTTTGTCATCTCGTAGACCGTTTTTTCATTGTTGTACGATATTAGGACTCTGCGTCGCGAGATTTATCGACTTGATCGTACGTGACTACAGCGGTGTTATTTCTCGTGTCAAAGTTCCTTTCATTATTGTCGACTGTTATTTCGACTGCGCTTAATAAATTTGTTTGGTAAAACTTTTTACATCCCACGATGGCATGTGCACAGACGTGCATTCGATATTCACCGCCTAAAGATATTTTCGTGGTATTAGCGGCGTATTGAGTTACACTTCTCTCAGAATCTCCGTCTACTCACTTTCGCGTTCCATGTGGATTTCCAGATAAAATTCGCACGAGGATTTTTCCATTCGGCATGAGGATTCGATTTACGTTTTGAGATAGATAGCTGTATCGCTCTAAGCACAAAACCAATTTGAACATTATTCAAATATTATTTATTAATTTAAACATTATTTATTTCAAAGAATATCGGGGGAATATTGCATTTTTGATTATCGTTTTTTAACGCCAGAGTGTCCGGTGTATCCATTGCCTAACGTATATTTAATAGACAAGCATTGTAATATTGGAAAGCGCTAGAAATGTTGACATCTTTAATTCGCGCCAGGGCTTTCCGCGACATCGCTCGTGTTCCGGTGATGGAGGGAATCACGATTTTCGCGGGAAATACATTTCCACCGATCCCACCATGGCTTCAAAGACACCTACGAAGAATTCCAGTAACGTTTCGAACAACCGAATGCCACGAACACGGTCACACATTCGACGGGGGGTCATACTCGCCTGGCCCCGAGGGTTGGACCAAAGAAGGGTGCGGGACACCCGCCTCCGCTCGCCCCCTCCTCCTTCCCCTCGTGGATACTCGCATGTTTGGCCTCCCCAGGCTCGGAAACACGCATGTGGGGCCAGGGGCACACACTTGCCTCCACGTATTGATTCCATTCTCGTTCTGGGGACTCTCTCTCTCTCTCTCTCGTCCTAACCCCTCGGCTTCTTCCTCGCCTACCTCCGTTACTCCTCGAGCGGAGCCCAACCTCGTCGTTCACCTACGTCTCCGCCAGCTCCTCTCGCCATCCCCCTCTCGACACATCCCGTGATCTGAATTCTTTCTATTTTCCGTACATCTCCCGCTTTACCACACCCTCCTGCCATCCACCTGCTTCCTACGTCTCTTCCTACGGCTTTTCTCTATCCTTCACTCCTCTCGCTATACCCGCCACCACCCTCTCTCAACCATCCTTCGACGTTATGCTCACCCCGCCCTCCCCCTGCGCGGCTCTTTCGAGCTTTATTCCTTATCCGACATTGTTACCAATGTGCGTCCTACCCGTGGCGTTTTCCACTCTCCGACGTTGGGAGACGAGTGTCTCGGTCTGCGAGAAGATCCTCTTGATCGCGAAAGAATCCTTGGAGAGAAGCACATAAGAGGGTGGAGCAAATGATCCACGTAAGTCTGATCATGATTAGACGCGATTTGCTGACGCCTGGAGCTAAGGAGTTCGACGTTTAGTGATCGCGATTACCTGCCACTGAATTTTGAATTGCAGTTCCATAATATAGGTATGCTTTTACGACGAAGAAAGAATATTTAAAAAATCGCGCGAGATAAGTGCCGAATAAAAGATTAAAACTGTGATAAATATTCGCTCGCCATATTGACATTGCAATTGCAAAATTTCATATATCTTTTTTGCACTTTTAATAACGTTCAAAAGTTATCGTTTACTCGTGCAGAAATTGTTCGCGGCGAGTTTCTTTCGCGAGTAGCGTGTCGAAAAAAAGAATTACTTAAGTAGTTCGCTATCACTGATCCGTGTGGAGGAGAAAGAAAAGAAGTTGCGGGAGGCTTGAAAAGAAGTTCGGAGCACAGTCGTGGGAATAGCTTTCCGCTCACTTTCTCCTTTTCTCGCGAATCAGCTGATGTAATTTAATTCCCTTGGAAGCAAGGCAGAAGCGCGCGTACCACGACCTACCCTTACACATTAATTATAAGGGGGAAAGCACCTCCCTCCTCTCTCTCCTCCTCCCTGCTCTCATCTTCCTTACTCGGCCCCATTTTCTCTCTCGCTTCTCCCACTTCTATCTCATTCCCGCTTGGCTTCGCTCGCTCGCTCTCCGCTTATATACATGCCTACCTTCCTCTCTCCTTCATTCACATCTTCTCTCGTGACCTTGACTCCGTGTGCACCCTTAAATGAGAGAGAGGGTGGTAAACATTACGGATATAGAGCGCTCATATATACACGCGTACGGGGCGAAATTTACGACTGACGGACTTTGATGAGAAGACAGATGTTTTTATAATAGATGGATATAATTGTGTTATACATAAATTCATGACCAATTTCTCCGCGACGATATGAAACTTTTCTACTCGATAGAAGCGTAACAGTGGAAGAATAAAATTTTATAAAATTATTATAGTAACGTCTGTATTGCAAAAGTATTCTGCTCCGACAAAGTCATTGATCAAGAGTAATTTTATAAGTTAGACGACTAGACTTCGCAAAATAGCTCTGGTTCTGAAATCTACGTGTGTTCTCCAGTTTTATAAAATAATAAAAAAAGTAATATACTGCATTTCTTCAAGTGTCTGCATATCGTAGCGCATCTAAGTATATTTTTAACTTTTCACTCATTTGTACGTTAAGGTTTAATCGCGTTGATTGATTCGGTTTGGCTGGTTTCGAATTCATCCTCTGTCTACCCTTAAATTGCGATCTTACTTGTAGTGTACAACCAAGAAGGGAACAATTAGAAATCACGGTTAATCCTAGTGACTTTGAAAACTTGTCACGATCGTTGGATACTGTTTATACTCAATCCAATTTTGATAATTCTAAATTTAATATTAAAAATATTTATTATTTTCATGTATATCGTTAATCGCGTAATCAGTAATTAAATAATCGTCTGCGCAACAATCGAAATGTCATGAATCGAGACCCGACGGAGGTGCCAGTGAAAATCTAACATCGCCATGGACGGCGCACCTGTCTATACACCTGCGTATACCTACGTCTCGGCGGCGTATACGCGTGGTTCTTCAGACAGCACTGCGACGTATCTACAACACTGGATATACGAACGAGGCTATGTGCTCTCGAGGCTGTCGCGGAGAGGGTGACGAAGGGGATGGAACGGATGACGGGCGAAAGGGGCCTGGGAGAGGGTGTTGCTGCGACGACCTGGAGAGGAACCAGAGGGTAGCTTGAGCAAGCGCGGAAAGAGAGAAAGAGAGGGACGAAATGTGAGAGGGGGCGAGGGGGTGGGCGCGAAGGGGGAGAGGCGAGGGCTGTGGATGTCGGGACGTCAGTGTCGAGATGCGAAGGGAGGAATAGAAGTCTCCCTGGCTCCCAGGGGGTGAGCAGAGTGGAATGAGTGAGTAGAATCGCGGAATAGGATGGAGTCTAAGGGTGCGCCGGTGACGCGAAGCTCGTACGTTCCTCCTCTTTCGCCCCCATCCCCCCCGCCTCCTCCCCCCTCGCGCCCTCCGCCAACAAATCGCTTTCTATATTCCGCGCGTATACGTGCACGCACTCCCCCGGTGTGTATACGCCGAGATACTGGTATTTGAAGTACGAGCGGAAATATGGAAATTTCAAAAATGCTCGCCTGCATTTTTGATAGCGGCTGGAATATTTCAGGCGCATCTTGAAAAGCGTAACTATCAATTTATTACTTGTCGCGATCAAAAGATCTAATTCCTTCCCACTCCAATCTCCATGACGATATTTCAAAAATTTCGAAATAATTGCCGAAGCGGGCTTCTCGAAGAATCGTGCTAATATCAAGTCAGTTATTTTTTTCCACGTATAAATGTTAAATCGTAGATAACGTGCGCGCGCGCTCGCTCGCGAATAAAATGTAATATTAAAATTGCGATATTACTCCCCGAATTCAGACGCTTTTTCGTATAACATTTCCCATTTGATTCATCTAAAAATTCCTGTTACACCCGCATAAACCGTCACTTTCGTATTCCGTCTCGAATCGCGGAAGATTGATATGACGCCCGCTAATAACAGCTCCCCTGAAAAAATTGTCAAGGACCCGCCGCTTTCAAGTCGAAAGGACGAAGCTAGCGTGCATTTATTCTCGCGTGTATATAGGTTACGCGTGTCTGCGACGTAACCAGCTCTACCCAGGAGGATTCCGCTTTTTCCGTATTCGACCTTAAACCGCTCGCAACCGAGTCGACAGCCTTCTGCCAATGACGTCGACTCAGCCATCCACCCAACCACCCACCTTCTATTAGATTACCTATCCTATCCTACTATTCGTACTATCCCCCTCCTTTCCCGCCGTCGTTTCTCCGCAGAGGTATTCGTCTCTCTGCCAAGTTCTTCTTCGAGGTTGGCGGCTGCTGATGTGCCCTCAGGTTCAGACGGACGGACAGGCAGGCATACGAAATCTCGTATCCCGTGCTTCTTTCTAGTCGCTCTCCTGTCCCCCTCCCCTCCCCCTCTCCCCTTCGCCCTCACGTATTCCTGCCTCTCTATACCCTTCCCCTGTTTCTCTTTCTTACTCGTTCCGTGCCGTGCACTCTCCACGGTTATATCGACTGAAAGACGTCGACTCAGCTTCCAACCCTCTTTCCATTCCACCCTTCAGCGGCCCACCTCCCTCCTGCCGCCCATCCGATGCCTCCTTCTTCCTTCGCGCATACCCTCCGTACGAGGCAAAGAATTCGATTCTGTGGTACCGGCTCGGAAGACTCCTAGCAGGATGTGTGGAGCAGCAGGAATTTTTATACCAGAGGGCGCGTTCCGAAGACGACGTCTTCCGAACGATGACGCTGAGCTAGGGGCCCTTGATCGATCCCTACGTTTGGCCGCTTGGAAAAATAAGCGTATCTCTTGCAACGAGCGCTAAGCGCGACGGAATAATTTCAAATTTCACTACGAACGTTCACCAAGAGTTTACAAATGTCACGGTTGCAGAGAGTAATTTGCGTCTTCATATACTGTAGTACAAGGCTCAAGGATCGTCGGAGATGTATGACCGATAATAGTGCGACACTGCAACTTGAAATGCAAGTTGTGATTGTCTTGGATAAGAATGCGGCGTGTGCGCCAACAAGAGCTAAAAGGAGGATTCCGCGAGATTCGCAGGCATCAGACGTTAAATAGGAACGCAAACGTTCTAACTAAGTCTGAAATACTCCGAAATGCTCCACCGTGACGGTCGGGCTCTACGTGTCCTGAGAATCTTTCGAGTCGTAACTGAATTTTCCTCGTGAAATATTCACTCCGCATACCTACGCCCGTACATATCACTCCGGGTTCACCCGTTCTCCGCTTTCGCTCTCTTCCATCTTCGTCCTCTCCTACCTACCGCTACCCTGGAGATCCCCTCGCGACTCGGATCCTTCGGCTAATCTCGCTGACCCGGTTTACAAAACTGAAAATCTCAATTCAAAATCGCAAATTGCGAAGCTTTAGCTCTCGCGGGGACATTTTTCTCTTTTCAAAAATGTTATCGAGCGAATTGCGGATTGTCACTTTTAATAAATAAATATCACAGGCCATGTGTAATAGTTACAGGATGTATAAAAGTCGATAAGAAGTCATTAAAAGCTTTCTCGTATATTTTCGTGTCTGAATGCACTCTCTTGAGATTGTCGATCGCGACACGAAAAGACGATTTCTTTTTCTCGTGTTTGTTATAATACACACGCTATTTTCGCGACGCGATCGAGGAGGCTCGTGAGATATGATTGCCAAGGTTTCACGAACGAATCCCAATCGTCGAAGGTTGAAACGGACGTCACGAAGAACCCCCCAAAAGCGGGGCAGAGAAAGAAGCAGGACGAAGGGAGAGCAGTGAGTCGATATATCTATATATATATACAGGAGTCGGAGGAACAAAGGTTTGTATCGAAAGTCGGAATGCAAATGCGAGTAACATCGACACGGCATCTCCATTCGAACGGTCCCTAAATTTGTCCCAGCATTCTTCTCCGTCCCTTTTCCTCGTCGGCAAACTCGAACACAGTCGTGTGTGCGCGCACATGCGGCTCTCCCCGCGCTTATTTCCCCGGCGCGGCGTTCTGGAACGGAAAGACACACGCGCGCGCCGGAGGACGAGTGGGTGGAGTGGAAGGACCCCCAATCAATAGGATGTGCGGGCTTTAGCATGACAATCAACGATCAAATAAGAGAAACGTCAGTCAGGGTGAACGTGCGTGTCCTCCTCGCAACATCGTCTGCCGCCGCCCGCGCCGGGTCGATTTACGTATACGTGTGTACATGTGGGTTTATACGTCAGAATTCGTGTACACCGTAAAGGACAGGGCGGGATATATCGCCGACGTAGGTGGAGCACCGTAGATCCTCCGAGGAAGGATCACGGGGGTAGAAAGGAGTGGAGAGACGCTCTTCCGAGTAAAAAGAGACGTAGGAGAGAGAGAAAGAAAGAGAAAGAGAGACGAGAGAGAGGGAGAGGAGAGTAGAGAAACCGAGGAGAAGGGAATATACGCGAACAGAACGACACGATGATTGGACGGGCGGTTTACAGAGAGCCTCTTCCATATTCCCATGAGCGACTTTTTCCTGTTGCCGCTCGCCCGATTGTTTGTATTCGATCAAAATTCTATTATTCCTAACGTGCGCAGGATGAGGAGACGGGACTTCGCGATCTGTCGTAGACACGTCAGCACCGGAACGTTGCTCACTCTCTATTATTTCACGACGACTAACCTTCCGTGAGATATGTCCGACGAGTACCGTTGCAATATGCAATATTGACGGATTCCCTCGGGATTAACGTTTTGCTTTCATAAAATCTTTCGATTCTCCGATGTTGTGTCTCTCAAATTATTCCAGTTATTTTGATTTCGACTCGACTGACCTCAGTTGCAAGCTCGACGCTTTCAGCGGCACGGAATTTTCACCCGGCAGATTCAACGTAATTGTTCACTTGCTCTAGTATTTCTCGAGTATTTAAGAAAAGGATACTTTCATAAAAGATTTGTATCTTTTCATTGAAAATCCCATTGTCATATTGCAATATTTCGTGCTCGATACAATAAATGAAAAAAATGAAGATTACTCCAACATTTCGTTTAGATTCAAGATTATCGTATCACTCTGAAATTTTGTCTGAAACTTCTTCCTCCGGCGCTGACGTCACGCAAACTCGAAAATTCAGATTGATTGAAAATTTGATTTAGCAACCTCAGCATTGTCATTATGATCAACGTATTCTCCCGGTACCAAAGAGATTCGAGCGGCGCAAGTCACTCATCCGTAAGATCTTTCAAAGCGCGGCTTTATCTGACCGAGAAGAAGCGGCTTAAAATTGTCGGATCGTACTTCAAAGACACCACGCTTAAAAAGAGCGACGGCTGATGTCGAGAACGAAGGGCGACCTCCCCAGACACAGAATCCAGGCCCACAAGCCGCCGCCGTTCTCGACAACTTTCGGACACGCCGTATCCCGGCGCGCCGAAAGAGCCGCGTCAGCAAACTGTCGGAATGTTGATAGCATTTCCGAAAGCGCAACGTTTTATGAAATTATCAGGCGACGTAAAAAAAATGCTGCGCGGTCTCATGGGCAGCCTGTCGGAAAATCGACGATATGAAAGTACGGCCGTTGTTTCGCCCCGTGTCGAAAGAGCGAGAGGAAAAGCGCGAACGCGGGCCCGAGTTTGACTGAGTAAAAAATATTGAAGTCAGCCGACCGGAAGCCCATAACCCTCCGAGAGAGAAGGCAAGGTAGCGTTTGTTACGACGCTCGCAATAATCAAAAAAACGCGCTCGAACGAGTATTATTGGTTATACACCTTTGTCGAGGTCGCACGGCTTGAAAAAAACTTTTATCGAAGCGAGTGATTTTATGATTCCATATTGACAGCGACAAGCGCAGAATTCGGCACCGGGTGCAGCTCAAAGAGAAATTAAATTTCTAAGCGTCGTCACGTCTATATCTTAGAATTGGGGACACGCGATTCTACTAACTGCAATTATTTTTCGCTGATAAAGAAAAAAATACCTTCTTCTAAGCACTTTGTATTTTGCATTTTTTAATTAAAAATGTGTTGTATCGATTGTATGCATATCACATTAAAATTGTTTCCTTAACATTCTATAATCGAAATTTGAGACGACGAACCACACAACTACAGTAGGATTGCATAGAATCATTTTTTTATATATATTTTAAATATTACGAAACATGTGACCTGAATCAAATTTATTGAGAATCTTTGAGTAAAAAGAAGGTAACACGCAACGTGGTGAAAGACTTTCGGATAGGAGAAGCAAACGACAAAATGAGAAAAAGAAAAGATTCCATTACGTATCAGTTTACTCAACGAATCAATTTCAGCTGCTAAAAGCCGGTCATAAATTTCACCAGTAACTAGACTCTTTCGGTTTCGCTGCTGATTCAGCGTTTCTTGATGTTTTTTCGTTTTCCTCTCTTCTGTTCCTATATACTTTCGCTTAAAAAATCTCATATTTATATGAGAAAGAGAGAGAGAGAGAGAGAGAGAGAGAGAGAGAGAGAGAGAGAGAGAGAGAGAGAGAGAGGGGGAGGGAGGGAGAGAGAATTATTGAATCAATTGTTCGCGATTATTTCTATCATTCAAAAATATTATTTTATAAATATGCGCCCCGTATTTAACGGTCGCGTTTCTGTTAAAAAAAATCAACTAAAACAAATCCTCAAGCGTAACACGATTTAATAAATAAATCGTACGAGTCAATTTGACGTATTTATTATATTATATTTGGAATCATAATAAGTTGGGAAACTCTGATGAAGCTAATCTTGAGATACGGCACGAGTTTCGTTTCTCGTTCACAGGCCAATTGGAGAATGTTGTGTGTGTGCGTGCGTATTATAATATAATATTTTATGTATGCAATAATAATATATAATTTTTGTGGCATTTTTCGGAAATAATTTGAATGTAATTATTAAGAGAAGAAATCCAATAATTCCTATGCAATAGCTAAAATTTGACATTAGCAATATACGCATTTAAAGTAGACTGAAGCAAGGTTGCTTTTTAAGCAAAATTCGAGTAACAGTATTTCTATTTCAAAGAGTACGGAAATAATCATTATTTTAGTCGACGCTAATGGGTCTATAAAACGAAACGAAAAGTATACAGTAACGATGCATTTATTGAAATGAATTTGAAATATCGAGAAATAAAGTATTCAACGTTCCATTAATTTCATTATACATTAAACATTTCATAGCGGTGAACCTACCGGCTGACTTTAATGTTTATTTTGATAATGTACAACGCTCTGCCGTAAAACCGTCACGCACCGCCGTGTTAACACAAGTATCAGAAGATATCAAACGCAATTACTTTTTATAAAGAATAAATGTATTTTAATAGATATATTGTTTATCGAAACAAGTATTTCACATAATTTATTTATTTCATAACAATAAATTATTGTTTTATTTATTATGTGTTACAAATATCGTTTTATTTATCGTTTATCGCGATTTTTATGCAGGTGATAATGTCTTTAATAATGCTTAAGTGCGAATGTATCTGGAGACGGAAGAAAAACGAAAAAGAAAATGAAACTATGATAAGTGAAATTCTGACGTTTTTTAAGGTGGCTCCTGCACGAAGGAGCGGTTAGTGTGGGTGCTTTGGTGGGGCCACTTTGAGTTTTATAAATTCATATGACTTTTTTCATTAAAAAATATCACTTAATGCATTATTGATCAAATGCATTTATACGCTAGGTTATATGTGCACATTTAAAAACATATTTAAAAATATGTGATACTGTCAAGTCTCAAAGAGCTATCAAATTTCCTCAAAACATTGTATCTTTTGACTTTACTAATAAGTATTTGCTTGCAGTAGTCGGTGACCTCATATACTTAATAGCACATTTGAATCCTTGTGACATTTATGTTCATCTCGTTTTTTGTTAAGATTTACTTTTTCTATAAAATAATATTAACCCGCAAAGTGCTTCTGCTACAACACATACAACTACAACTACAACACATTGTACTTAAATTTAAAATTTTTCTACTTTTGATCGGTTTATGCAGGAGCCACCTTAAATACAAAATTGTTGCTTAGGCCGGTATATATAGCCGGATCTTATATTCAAGATCGTCTTGAATTTATCTAAAGATGCTGTACAGAACATTTCATTGGCTACGGAGTATCTAAAGATGAGACAATCTTGAATATAAGATCTGACTATGAATACTGGCCACAGATTCTATCGTAGCGTACACATCTCATGGATGATGAAGAATGAAAAGTAGAAAAAATAAGTATTCTAATTGTATTACTTTGTGTTTTTCTGAATTTTCAAAAATATATATACAAATTTAAGATCCGCGTTTCGTCTCAAATTTTTATGTAAACAAGTTTACATTTTCTCGCATTTCTCATGACTTCTGAATAGCTTACACGATATTTGTCAGCGTGTTTATAAACTCCGTGCGCTTAGTAGTATTGAAAATCACACCACTGAAAATATCTTGAGCCCCAATTACTTGAATTCACGAACCGATACCTTTGTATGAGGATCGCTTGTTAGGATCGTAACGATTGCAAGCATCCGCAATGTTGCTCTTCTTCAAGATTTCCGTATCGTTCTGCGAAAACTGATTTTCTTATTTCATAAAATTCTTAATTCACAAGTGATCGACAAAGTAACTTAAGAAAATACAAAAAATGTTATTTTCCGTGTAAATATTTGTTTACAAATATAAGCATTTATTATGCATTAGTGTAATTATTTGTACGGACAATGCTGTAGTAATCGCAAGATTATGTCATTTTTAAAGAAAAGAAATTGAAATCTAAAATTGTAGAGCAATTGCTCTTGTTTTGATATAACAGATTTGTAAAGATAACTGGGCTTAATTATTAGCATTCATTATCATACATAAGCGTACATAATCGATTTAATCGGAAAAGTGTGAAAATATGTCCGTATCTTTGACAATGAAAGCTTCTTTTGCCGCGATAGATCTGAGGATGTCGATAATCAAGCTTCCCATTTCTAGTTGCGTTCGCAGTGAAAAGATTACTCGTGCTCCTTTCCTAAAAATATCCAGGGGAACGTACACAGTTCCGAGATAGCCGTAAAATTCAGTCTATAATTTCTCAGATATCGATAAACCGTGAGGGGCCACGGTGAGGGGTCGCCGGGGTGCGGCGCGGCACGACGTCGAGGGAAAAATGTCGTGGAAAAATAAAGTTTACCGCGCGCGAGATCGGCGCTATCTGCAGCGGCGTCGAGGAGAGGAAGAACGAACGGACGAGGATGAAAGCGGTGGCTGGTTCAGGAGTGTAAGTGGATGTGTGGGATGGTTTGCGGTGAGGGAGATGGAGGGTCTCGGGCATGCGAGAGAGCGCGGGGGTAAGGTGAGTCGCGGGGGACGGGCTGGGTTCCAAGGGTGATAGATTGCCTCCTTCGCAAGGACGAGGCAAGCTCTCTCCCGGCAGCAGAGGTGATCTCTTTCGAGAAAGCTCGAGCTTTCTCTCCGGGATCTGGTTTTGAGGAGGAACGGAGGAACGAACGCTCGGCGATGGAACGATAGAATGTATCATCCTATGATTTATTATCAGGGCTGTCTTCGAGCGACCATCTCGCATCCGCAGCCATCCCCCTCCGCCAGCCTCCCCCGGACCGCCGTCTAACCGCGCCAAACTTGCCCGCCTTTCTCGCGGAGTCGCTGTCTTATCTTTTCGCCCGGAGAGAAGCGAGTCTGGGGAATAATCGGATAGTTTAATCCTATTCTCGGCCTAACATACCTTTTTGAGAATGGAAGGGTAATCTAAAGAGAAGTATAGAGAAATTATCAATTTCATTGTTAAATGGAGTCGCGACTTTCTCTTCGCGTAATTTCTGTATTACGCGAGTCATTTATAAACTTACATCTTGCAATTAAAATTCTTTTCTATATAAATATAAATATTTATGTGTTAATTGATGGTACAACGAGTTTTTTTTTTTATTACGATGCGTATAGCAAGCAAGATTCGGAACTCTCGAGTATCCGAATGATTTTCACTGTGCGCGAGAGAGAAAGGATGCGTCTTTTTAACCGCGAGACAGTTTTGCTCGATATAAAAAAGGCGAAAAGGGACTGTTTCACGAGGGTGTATAGCGTCCTAGGCCCAGTGTAATCTGCTGGAGGTGTTTGAACCGGCGTAGAGCGTTACACCTCCGTTTTTTGGTACGTGTACAAAATGTGTACACACACGCACAGGCCTTGAAGAGATATAAAGTCTGGATATTGATAATCTTCGTGTCGAAGGAGAGACGACACCTATCCCTCCCTCCCTCCCCCCTCCCCTCCGTGCCTTCGCTATTCTTTCTGATGATATTCTGCGCGTATATCTTTAAAGACGACCTGGTCGACAAACGATAAGCCGACGCAGTGTAAATGGCGGAAGACATTGGCGATTTATGAGAAACATAGGCGATAGAGAGAGAGAGAGAGAGAGAGAGAGGGGGTGGGGTGCTTTGATTTCTTTTTTAGAAAATTAGAAATTGCTCTAGTGTGACAAAACTTTTGTTAAAATTCTGTTAAAATGCTTTCTTTTAAGTTTTCATTTAAATTTATGTAGATGAAGATTAAGATCCAGTAAAAACTAATTTAGATTGCGAAGAAAAAGGCGACTTGATTTAATTAATCAGGTGGTCTTTCGATTATATGCATGTAAGAGAAACTTGGGGGTAAAGAGAATAATGTAATAAACACGAGAGATAGTGACATATATTTGAATATATTGTCTATTTATATCGCAAAGATACCTATTTGCGAGATATTTACTACTTGCGATTTGTCTAAGAATATATTACACACACAAAATATTTATATCGTTTAATTATTTTACATTTCTGATAAAATATTACAATTTTTAGAAAATGATCCTCACGATGAGTGACTTAAGTTCGTAAATCTCCGTTTGCATATTCTCGAAATCACAATATGATTCTAAAGATGATATTTTTGCAAAGGGACCACCGCTTGATACGTAGTTTCTCGTAAATCAAAAGTTCCCTTTAAGTCGAATAAAACGACAAAGAGTACGCAGTAACTGGTCTCCTCGTGGTTTCGACGCGGATGGCTTTTGTAACCGCCTTACTGTCGTACTTTGTATTTCGCCAAAGTTGCGAGAGTCCTTCGTTATGTCGAAACAACGTCTCTTGCACCGCAGTCTCTATCGCCTGCAGTGTTCCTCGAGCACGCAGTGTGATCGGAGATTGCGGAAGCCAGAAAATTCGTTTTCGCGAAGTGCCATTTCGGGAACGAGGCAGCCGTGTTTCATCGCGCAGCCCCGAGCACGTCGCGGATGTAGATAGAGCATGAACAAATAGCTCGATATAGCACAGGCAGCATGTTGCGAATCATCGCCCATATTTCGTAAACGAGCGTCGAACGTTTTTCCGAAATTTTTTTCACTTCTATGTCGAGTTGCAAAGTTCAATCTTTTCGTGCGTCATACAATTAATTTGCTATTGAAATGTTTCAAGTTGACATACACGTCATTTGTACACACCTCGCAATTTGCATTTAATATAATTAATTGTAAATAATAAATACAAGGGATTTATTATTCACACCAGAACGTAGCATTTCGCTACGAGCGCGCTATTCAGCTTCAGCGAATTCCTTTAGACGAATTTACAAAGGGGTAACCACTAGCTAAAATGTTGTCCCACTGATTACATGATTTCATTACATTTCACATGATTTCATCTGATTGCAAATAATTTTCTTATATGCACGTTTAAAAATAGGCAACGTTGTTAAGAGCTGTTAAATTTCCTCAAAACATTATACCTTTTTCATTTACGACTAATAAGTACTTGCTTGTAGATGTAATTTCAATTAAGATTGTAGGATTCGGTTAGGTAGAAAACGTGTTTCCTCGCTTCCCACTTTTCCCACCAGTCTAACCGTGGTCTTAACGAGAAGTAATTTTGTATTTGTATCTACTGTTTGCAAAGGTGTGTCAACTCACTGTTCTAACAGCAATTACTTCAGTCTTATTATGAAAAAAATAATACGCGCTTATACACGTTTTATGCAAAACTATTACATGGAGATTTCGTAAGGATTTCGTAATGATTTCGGTGACACTGTTCCATGATTACATTAAGTGGTTACCACCTTGCGAATTTAGATGAATTAGACATGCTCTGCGGTCTTCGTACATTACGGACTCCTCTAATCTTGTGTCTTCCTCCTTTTACATTGTGAAAATCTTAAATATTGCGCACGCACAACCCGTGCTGGCACGCGTGCGGAAACTTATTGTCGCGCGAATCCCGTTATCGCGCGACCATTCTCGGCGCACATCTACGCAATGTTCGCGCGAACAGGAATTAATAGTCGATCGGAGCGATCGAAACGCGAAGGGATGAATACGGTCCGCCACCTCCTCCCCGTCGTTTCCCCCGTCGATCCCCCTCCCCTCCTCCCCCGTCCCCTCCGTAAGGAACGACGAAACTTCGACCGTAGCAGCGATTCAGAATTTTTATGGGGCCGTTACCGTTCTGGCAGTGATACCGACCTATGGCGCGTAGAAGAATCGGGAGGAAGGCGGGAAGGATAAGAGAGGAGAGAGACGCCTCGTGCGCCCATCGAATCCCCGGGCACACGTACAACCCGAAGAATTCCACCCCCATACGTGGCGCGCGGAGAGGGCGAGGAGGAAACGGGTGCCCGAGTGTGTCGGACGCTCTCACACGTACCGGAGGAGCCGTGCGAGGAGCGTGCATCTGAAAACTTTTACGACACCCTCGCGGCGTTTATGTCCCGTGTAAATCTCGCTAATTCCGCGAGCTTTGCGCCGAGACGTCTCGCGCCCGCGCGGGCCTTTCGTCGTCTCCCGGCTCGCTTGCCGCTCGGAATGCACTGCCGGCGACGCGATAAAACCCGCGGCGAAAACGATCCCGGCCCCCGCAATCTTTACTGCCCGCCGGCGTCGTCGAGCGCGCGGCGAGAAGGCGAACGCGAACGGACGTAAGATCGTCGCGATTACAATGGCAATAATTCGACGCGGCGACGACGCGCGTCGAAAGCGGAGAAGTTGGTCGCGGCGCACGTTCCTCCGTAAGGGCTGATTGTTATCGGGGAGATTTCGATGCGTGCGAGGGCCGAAGTTTTTTTTTTAGCGCGAAAGGATGAATCCAATGTAAAATTATTACCTCTATTCTGTTTCGTTACGTCACTTTCGGCGGCCGCATAAATATCCTCTCGGATGCTGTAGACGGATTTGTATTACAGCCAGATTTCCTTCGGCTTATTCCGTAATGGTTTCATATACCTCATCGCACACACGCGCTCGCGCGCGCGCGCCGACGTTTCTCCGCGAGTCTCTCCTTTCTTGTTTGATGCTCTAAAGCGATTCGCGAGCAGGCCACCGCACTTTCCCAACTTTTCTCAAATCCGTCAAGTTCAGTCAGCGGCTGAACCGCATTTCCTCCCTTCGTCTCTCCCTCCGCTCCCCCGCCACGGAGGGACCGGAAGCCGTCTCGCGTACGCGCGCAGACGGTGCGCGGTGGATGTGTGTGCGTGCGCGCGCGCACGTATAGCGACCGTGCGAATCGACGATTACACCTCCGCGGGCGAGCGCGTGCGTGCGTGTGCGTGAATTGGCGGAGCGCGAAACGTTGCCCGCGGCAACCCCCTGTATTTACTCATATCGCAAGTTTCTCGATAGTTGTTGTTTCCAAATAGCGTTTCGTCAACGTCAAACGCGTCCCGCGCGAGAAGGCGAAAGAGAGAAACTCGTTTCCACACCCCCGTGCGCCGTGGATGAACAAAAAGCCGCGCGCGACGAGAAAGAGAGAAATTCGTTTCTTCGCGAGAGGCGCGCCGTCGCCCACGTATCCGCGCGCCAGCGTGCGCGCGATAAGTTATCCCTCTGACACCGCGAGATTGCAGTCGCCGGTGCTCTCGATGAAGACATCCGGAAGTCGAAACCCAGTGCATAATTATTATATCTTTCAATCGTTAACGGCGTCACCGGTCTGCAAGTTCTATTGCTTTCCGACGGTCTTTCTAAACATCGTGTCCAGACAGCACCCATGCCTAAATCTCACAAAGACGTCTTTGAGACATCTTTTAGACATCTTTTAGCCATACATGTCTAAAGCTTTGTGTCCACAAGGCTAGAAATCGACCCGAGATATCTGCGAAATATGTAGCCAATCACCTTGCATCTTTTACAGAAAAGCTGCCGTTGATTGGATATACATTTCTTGAATCGAGATCTTGGATCTTCTAGTATCGTGGGTTCAAGACTTAAGGCCTTGTGTCCACTATCCAAGAAGTGTGTTCAAGTTCTAGCCAATCATCTTACACCTTTTACAGAAAAGCTGCAGTTGAGTGGCTATACATTTTCCGGATCGAGATCTCGAACCAATTTTTAGCACCGTGGACGCAGGACTTAAGGCCTTGTGTGTCCACGAACCTAGAAGTGTGTCCAAGTTCTAGCCAATCATCTTGCACCTTTTACAGAAGAGCTGCAGTTGATTTAGATATGCATTTCTTGGATCGAGATCTCGAACCAATTTCTAGCACCGTGGACTTAAGGTGTCCCTTCCAGGTAGAAAAACGAGGACCGACATGTAGTTCTGACTTCTGACTAACGACTAACAGCTCGTTGTAGACCGGGCCTAAAAGGCAACTTACAGACATCTCAAAGAAGCACCTGCACGGCTTCGACACTTATATTCTCGCGTTCTCCAAGCTGGTTAGGTGGATAAGAGACATTCGTTTCTCTTCTCGTTCAAGTTATGACTGTCATTTTGACTTCATCGTATAAGAACACTGTCCTAATCATGGGTCATTTAAGATTAGAATAACTTTCATTCATTTACAACACTTGGTCGATCGAATAGAAGAAGGAACTAGGAAGACCAACGAACAATAGGAAAGAATAAACATCACAGTTTTAAAAACGGAATTACGCGGTTTCAAGTTAATTGATGTAGATGGAAAAAAATGAGAAGAAATCTTGATCAGTATCGACGATCGATCCGAGCTACGCGGAGTTGTAAAACGGCCGATCGTCATTGCGCGGCGCCGCGCATAGAAACACATCTAACGCGTTTTACAAGGCGCTCGCCGGCTCGCGCGCAATGTTTTTCCAAAGCGACAGAACGGAATCTTTTATTAAAGTACGCGCTGCCGGGGGCGGCAGCCTCTGACGCTAAATAGACGAGAATGGAGAAAACAAAGAGCAAGAAGAGACCATCCGAAACACGCATCTCTCATACGTCGGATAGAAAATCAATACCGTCTCAGCGTCTCTCTGAGCCCATTTCCCGTACTGCCGCGTGCAGTGCTGCCAACGAGATGCGAGAGACGTGCACCAAAACGAAATACACTCCACGTCGGATAAAGAATTCGGCGCGTCTCGCGCGTCTCACACGCTACGGCGGCCGTGCCGCGTTATTTTTACAGGGCGGAGGAATAAACCGCGCGACGACGCGGCGAAATTCTGCGCGAGGTGCGCGAGGCGAAGCGCGACGGGTAATTCGAATAACGCTCGCCAGCGACGCTGTAAAATGGAAATACGCGAACGCCAATGAACAGTGAAAAATCCCACTGGCCCGAGACGCGAAAAAAAAAATCGCGACGCTTCCACCGAAACGATCGACTTCAACCCGCCCGTAATAGCGGGCAGGTGGTTGATTACGGCTCGCCGTGAGGGGCGTAAAAACGGCGGTGACGGCGGAGCCAGCCGGTTATAGTGTTCAATAATTAAGTGGAACCTGTTGCGCTTCTCGCCCCCACACCTCCCTCACCTCGCCTTTACCCTCAACTAAAACGACCAGCCCCTCCACGTATATATACATCTCTCTTTCCTTCTCTTTGTCTGCTCTTTCCCTCGACGACACCGCCGCCGCGAGCCGCACGTCGGAATTCATTATTCATAGCAATTAAATGCTCGGCGCACTTTCGGATCGCGGGTGCACCGAGTACGATGCACTTTAAGCTTCGTGTACACCGTTCCGTAACAATCCTGACGCTCCGAATCCACGTACTGCTTTCTTAAGGTTCATTTTTTTTCACGGAATTCGGAAAAACTTCGCGAATCTACTTCAGATCTTTTCCGAAATATTTTACCTTTGCATAATTTCTTGACGAGCGAGGAGAAATATTCAGGGACGACAACCTTAATATCCGTAAATATATATGCATAAACCGAAACCTTGCACCAATTAACATCAAATTCAATACCAATATTAATACTTTCTTTAATGATACTTCATTAATCTAAAAGTTCAAACCGATCTCTCAAACGTTGCTCAAGTTAGAGAGTGCGCACCAATTTCGGCGCACGCACGGACACTTTGGTCTAAATATGATTTTTCGACGTTTCGGAACATTTTTCAAAGGGATGCTAGAGTGATTCCGCACCTTTTGCACTTTTTGCATATAGAACTGTCAATTCATGAAAACATTTGTGTAATATACAAATTATGTGGCTTTTGTGCACAGACAATGGGACCGACAGTGTCCCATTATTCGGACTAGATCAGAGAATTGTTGTCTTCATTTATGATTACGAGCTCTCGAGCATTGAACATTTTCTGGTCTAATCTCGTCCAAGTACAATGCCAGTAACTTGAAGATAATTCCACGAAAAATTCTCATTTCTTTGACAAGTTGTTTTTATTTGACGGATTTACACAGTGTATGTGTCTCGAGTGTATTGACCCTTAAACATCACAGTGTCCTAACGATTCCTTTCGAGATTCCATATACATTTTGAAATGAACCTTTATGTATATCTATCTCGGATGCAAAGCCAATGATGAATATGCCGGCGCACGCGAAGCATCAGAAGGAACTCATGCCACGTTTGAGCTTCCTGTCCTTTGAATCGTTTAGCTATAAACTCGCTCGGGCGATTGCTGCGTGACCTTTCAGCGCGGTTCACTCGCCCCCACATTGATTAATATATCATTGGACGGGCTGAAAAGGAACTTCAATCGAACTGTCCAGCCCCAGCCGACTCTCCAGAAAGGAGATCCTGCTCTCGGGACAGGAGCCGTTGGTCGCCAACGGATCAACTTTTTGTGTGACAAGTAGAGCGGAAGGCTATGTACACACGCAACGCATTCTCGTACACGACGGCCACGCGGGAGATACATCGCTATGTTATATCAATACTTCAGAAAACGAACAATCAACGTGGGTCCGCGAGCTGGAGGTAAAAATATGAATTCATACGTCTCGTTTCTCCGTCACGGAATGATATTGGTAACTTCCAATATGTTGGAATTCCTTCAGGATTAATTTCCACACGGCGGACTTTTATTCCTATAACTCCAACGATAACTTTTTCTTGCTCCTATTCTCTCACCTTACACGGAGAGAACTTTCTCTTAGAATTTACCCTGACAATCGTGTAATCGTGGGACAACGTGGCAGTTTGAAGAACTTTATGAGAGTTTCTTGAAATTTCACTAGTAAAATGTACAGAGGAAAGTCCCCTATTACGAGATAGACTCGTAATGCGAGATAGCGGAGTTTCTGCTGAATTAATTATCTGTTGGTTCCATCATGAATTTATTGCCTTCCGAGTGAAATCGGTTTAGTGGAAAATTGATGGTTAGTTCGTGTAATCGTTGCGATAAAAGATTTGTGATTGAATTTAGACGTTGAAAACTTACTATCTCATATTAGAATCCTATCGCATAATAGAGGACTTTCCTCTACTAACAATAAGTGTAATTACGAGTAAAATGCATGGTAAAATTTCCAAAAACTCTCATGAAAGTCTTCGAAATGCCACGTTGTCCCGCGATTACATGCTTTCCAGGATATTAAGAAAAAA
>NW_011967146.1:392774-431410 GCF_000949405.1 Vollenhovia emeryi
ATACTATCAGTGCGTGTAGCCATACGGCTCGAGTTGTTACTATTAGCCCTCGAGCGCCGACGATTTAATCCTCTCTCCGATTGCACCTCCGAGGTTTAATATTAGTTGACATTTTCGACCGTTTTTCAAAAAGAATCCACGCATCCAATATATATCCGACATGCTGCGCGATGACGTGGGATTCAATACCATTCCCGTCACACAATCATCCCTCGCGAAACCACCCTCGCGAAGCCGCCCGCGCTCGACCCTCCGCTGTCGCGTATCAATTTTGAAAATAACAATCTCGCGTCGCCCGCCCTCCCTTTTCATCCTCCTCGACTCTTCCCTGCGTCTGATTTTCTCTCTTTCGACTTCCACTTCGGCGTCTGATGCGCTTCGGTTTCTCCTCTCTTCTGTTTTTTTCACTCGGTAATGGTCCTGACGTCTGACGAAATACGCGAAATCCTATTGCGACTCTTCGCATCGCAGGCACTAGTTCCTTTTTCCCCTCTTATCTATGAAACACGAGAAAGAGAGGAAAAAAAACCGGATGAAAGAACGGTCGATGAGGAGGGAAAAGGAGAGACGCGAAATTCTAGCTGATTCTCTTCAAGTTTTAGGAGAACAAGGGGTCTCGACGAGAATGCATTGGATAGTTCTTTGCGTGCTGGAGAGGCCGCATTTTGCAAGAACATCATATGTGTGGGAGCGAAGCATCCATAATGATGAAAGTCTCTTCCCGAAACTCTTGTGAGGAAAGATTTACAGAGATATATATTTTTAGACTTGCGCATTCTTTTACCGCGCGGTCTTAAATCCTATGCGTTTATTTACCGCGGTATACGAATCGCGTACTCTCCCCGGCGCCGCTGACGAAATTGTTGACGGAGCAACTTATTTTGAAAGTGATGCAAACTGGATTTCGTCACGTTATGAATTTTAATGAGATGCGAGCACAAACCGATGTGGGCTACCTTCAAAACAGATCGCCCGTTTATCTTCTTGCGGATATCTCTAGCTAGGTTTCAACTTAGATTAGCATTGGCTGTTATTTTAATATAATATTATGTAGAATAATATAGAGGAGACACTTAAACCTCGTATGTGAGAAAAGCCTCTATAGAGAATAATACTATATTATTCTCCATAGAGGTTTCTCACATATCACGTTTGAGTATCAGTGGCACGCAAGACGCGAGAAAGACAGCCCCGACGTCCCATCGCGAAACTGCAACGTTTCGCTGACATCGACACCCATAGAGTTCCAACAATACGCGCATAATAATCAGTTTGATGTCAAAAAGAAGGCTCCGGTAGGGAAGGTAAATGTAAAACGGGATTCGCCGGGAATAATATGATATGGGAGATTGGGATGCGCCGAGGGTAGAGAACGTAGGATGAGGGGGGGAGAGGGTGAATAGGTGGCACCGTGTGGCTCTCCGCGGGATGCGCAGGGAAGAAGGAGAAAGCAGCACGCTGTATGTCGCAGTAATCTTTTACGGTCTATCTCGCATCATGCTGGAGCGCGAGTCTGCATTGCCAACCGTACAAGATGTTTCAGAAATTTCCGATGTCCTCGCGGAGGATATAATGTATCCAGGCCGCGCGTTCCGCGAGTCTTTGAAGTTAACTTAATTTTTACACGGGATTCGCGTGAATGACGAGATCCGTGGAATAAAAATATGGAAAATGTGCGGTCTGGAAAACCTGCCGATTTTACAATTATCGGCACTTTCGTTTTGACACGTACCGACGTGTCTTACAGCGACCTCCCGCTCTGGAACCGATGGGTTTTCACAGAGGAATATTGTCGGGCGTATAACTCAGTTCAGCTACTTTTCGATCTTGAAACGGTCTGTACGTGTAGTCTCGGCTGAAAGGAGGACTCGAAAAGCTCCATCTCCAGCACGGCGCTCTCTTGGGATAAAGGATCAAGGATCCTGGATGCGATGCACACGTATATCCTTATCTTATATCCTTGCCAACCAACCCACCCTCCACTCCCACTATCCGCCCACTTCGCCCCCATATCTGCCCTCTTCGCGTCGCCCCGCATTGCCCGCGACTTTTATAGGATAGCATGTCCGCGTTTGCCTAATATCAGACATCATCATTTACGTGTCTCAAGTATCTACGTATCTGAGCATCTCTCGCCAACCCGACGCTGGCATTTTCCCTCGGATTATCTTGTCGCGATCATTTTCTATTTAAATAATCTCGGGACTTCTCCCGCTGCAAACGAGAAGCTGCTTTTCACATTGATGC
This sequence comes from Vollenhovia emeryi, assembly GCF_000949405.1. Lineage (NCBI taxonomy): Eukaryota > Metazoa > Arthropoda > Insecta > Hymenoptera > Formicidae > Vollenhovia > Vollenhovia emeryi. Next base: position 395,022 of record NW_011967146.1, read on the forward strand.
TGTTCGACAACGAAATAATCGTTGGCGTCCGACTACAAGTTTTGACGTGACGAATTAACATTATGATTTCACTTCCACGCTTTCGGTGATTTTTCGAATTATACATCGATGAAATATCGCGACGATACAGGCGTCCTCCATCTTTTTTCCTTTTACGGCTATACGCATCCGTCATGGCGTCGTATCGTCCCCTTTTTACCCCCCTATAGGACACGTGCTCGTGTAGGGGACACGCGGAGCATATATGTGCGTGTATGCTTATATACGTAAATATACAATATATACATGTGAAGTATATATGGCTTCCCGTATTCTCCGGTCTCTCCTTGGAAACGTAAAATTACTGAAAACGCAAAATCGATACGGGGACGAATAGAATGCGATACACGGAATCTTCAGGGTCTAAGGTGAACTCAGATTAGCCATTTTGTCGTTGAACCTTACAAATAATCATTCACGAAAAGTGCAAACGACTTATCGTTAACTAATCATGATTAATTTCCAATTTTATTTCATAAAGAGCTTGTCAATTAATATTAACTAACATTAATTATATATAACTGCCAAATAAAAAACACAATAACCTAATATAACTTACTGTTTAGTACGTAAACTTTAAATAATATAGTATCATAAAAAATAAAATTCAATTGATGTACTAAACAAGTCTAATGTTTTCCTTAACACAAGGTTATCGAATTCTTTACTTTTGAATTGTCAAATGAAATTTATTAGATAAGATGATAGTTTGAATACGTTTGAATACGATAGTTTGAATAAGTACTGAACAGACGCAGAGAAAATAGTTTTTCTCCTTGTTTTTACATAAAATTTGCATAAATTAGCAATCGCGGTTAAGTGCACTCAATTTATATAAGAAGGTTATTCTCTCTCCCCGCCGCATATTTATTTTTCTTGACGTTACATACGCAGGAGAGGGAAAAGTGTTCCTTGTTACTTCGAGCGTTAAGATCCAGGTAAGTTCATTCAACGAGAGTGAAAGTTACTGCGGAGTACTTTGCGAAACTTCTTAAGGTAGGTCAGGATTTTCCTCGGTGCGATGTTATTTCAGAGGGACTTCGCCGAGTCGTAATGGGCAAAGTAGAGAGCCGGTTGTGTGCGCGAGAAAGATAGCTCGCTGGATTATGTTAATTTGTAATTTCTCTCGCTCGTAAAATCTAGCCGGGAACTAAACAATTGAGCTAAACGAACTATCCAATTATGTGAAAATTAGCGTATTATTGCTTGCCGTATCAAGAGAACTTTGTAATGAGATGTTTCACGGCTTGTTAATTACCAACAAAGCGAAACTATCTCCGAATATATTCTATTGTTTCCTGGCATCAATGAAAAATGGATCGTGTATTACTCGGCTAGAAATTATTAGTCGATTTCATATCGAAGTGTCGATGAACACCGGCTAAGATTTTGTCATCCTGGGCATTGTTATTTTTATATTAATTGCGTAGTTATGAATATGTCTATGAATTTTTCATTATTTCCTGCTCCCTTCCAATTTTACAATACATCAAACACACAATATACACGTATAGAGGAAAGTACTCTATTACGAGATAGGATTCTAATACGAGATAGCAGGTTGTCAACGTCCAAATTCAATCACAAATCTTTTTTCGCTACGACTACACGATCTAACAATCAATTTTCCACTAAACAGATTTCAAGGGCAATAAATTCATGATGGAACCAACAGACAAGGCCTATTAATTTAGCAGAAACCCCACTATCTCATATTAGGAGCCTATTTCATCATAAGGGACTTTTCTCTATGTGTATACTGTGCTTTTCGATTTGACATCAATTTAATACATTGTAGAGTTGGCTGAGAGACAATAGGGATGTTCATAATTGTGCAATTAATATAGTATCTATAATGAGGGTGAAGATGACAAAAATATCCGCTAGTATTGATATTAATTAGTCACCGATATTAAATCGATTTCGACGCGACTAATCATTTCTGACTAGATAGACTAGATAGAGAAGCGCAAAATATATTTGATTTCATGTATAAAATAGACGACATGTTACTTTCAGTTAAGTAGAGATGTTACTCGGTGGTAGTCTGCACATATTTTGTTTTAGCCATGGAAAGTTTCATAACTAAAGGCTTCCACGTGAGCTTTCTTGTTATTTCTGGAGAAGGAAATGTAAAGGAAAGGGAAAGAAGCGCAAGAAGAGCTGCCGCGCGATATGCAGAGTGACTTTCCGCCGCGTCTTCGACTCCGCTAGGATCGAGGCAGGATCCTTGGAAGCATACATATTTCGCAGGCACCGGACTGCCTATCTTTCGAGACGTCTCCCTCGAGATCCTGTTCTCGTAACGCCCGCCTTCGCTACATCACGCGTATGTATATACGTATATATACGAGGGTGTGCGCGAACGTTGAGTAAACGGACGCTATGAAGAAAAATGCGAGCTCCGTATTGCAGCCTGCGAATCTCTGGAATTGCTAATGCGATTATTATGCTTTGTAATAATTTTTAAAGCCTTTGGGTATTTTTGAAGCGAGGCATTGCGCACACATCGTGCGCACGCACTCTTTTTTTTTAATGGCATTTATTATCTTTATATTAGCGTAAGAGCGCCACGCATTGCCTGGGAATAATTCAATTCAGCATCTCGCTGATAAGACAGCCCATTGTCCTCGAAAGGGGGCATAAAAATTATTTACTACCGACCTAGGACATATCCCGCGGAATATTTTCACACGCGCGAGAAGTGAATGAAACCTTTGTTTTTCCAACGGAGTTATTCCGGCTCGAGTGCGCGTGCAAAATAAGGATGTGTTAGCTCGCACGGCGCGCGGCCGGGTGAAAATGTACCCCGAAAGAAGTGACAAAGTCTCGGCGTATTTCGCCAAACAATTTCGCAGCTAGACAGTGTGTCTTGGCGCTTTAAGCCAGACCATCCTGTCCCATTCGCCACCATTCCTCGCGCGCCCTCCGGATAGTAAGTTACAGATGCATCACCCTCCCCCTCGCTTCCGTGCTCCTCTACGAGCTCCCGTCCTAGGCGCTCTGCCCCTATCGCGTCGCGTTTCCACAATGCGCACAGTGGCTTCAAGTAAAATAGCGAGATTATATTATTTCCGTGGTCGGAAAGGTCGTCGTATTTTCTCGACAAAAATTGCCTCGGCTTCGATGCATTCCCCTCCGTTCCCTCTCGCGCGTCTTGACACCGATATTCCAATCAACTCGATATGTTTGACTTAATATCGAATTCCTCTATCCCAACATCATTATGCCGCATCTTCTCACCACCGTTCTTCACTGCACTCTATATTCTTTCTCCTCTTATCTACTTTTTCAAGATACATGTTGTAAAGAAAATTTATATCCGGCTTTCAATTGCATTTCTACAAAAAAAACTTGCTTATAACGTGATTTATTTTAATATGAACAGCTTAAATAGCAGCTTATCGCTAGATTATCGCAAGATAAAATATCGATCGTAGGCGATCGAGTCCATTTCTAGAACCGTTAAAATGTATCGGCCAAACTTAACGAATGAAGACCGCTGGGAGAAAAGATAAAGCCGGAGAGAGGGAGAGAGAGAGAGAGAAAAGCAGAAATGTGGCTGCAGCGTAAAACGAGCCATCATTCCCTCGGAGCGTCGCATCCGCGAGAAATCAAGTATGGAGGAGATTTGCATGCGAGTCAAATATAAGCTTGCTGAATATCCTCGAGTATAAGTATTTCATATAAGAGGCCGCTGCATCCGCATATAAGACACTCGTACACCCACCCGTGCACCCTCCGATCCTCCCGTTTTCTGCGAGGGAGAAAAACCACCCCCGCTGGATTCCGGAAACTATCCCAGCTACCGCGAGGCTCCTTTACTCGTATCTGCGCCCCTATGGTGCCCCGTAGAGCGAGGTGGGCAGAGAGAGAGAGAGTGGAAGAAAGAGGCGAGAAAGGAGGGACGAGAAGAACCACGACTCCATCCTGCGTAACGTCTCGAGTGAATAGCGCAATGGCGTAGACAGGGTGGCAATACTGAATACGAGAACATATGAATGAGTACTTGCATTCGTGAGGTTTTCATAAGAATATCAATATCTCGTGTTTCAGAGTAACTTCAGTTTACTGCAAAGGTACATGCATTAACTCTCGAGAATGCATGTGCCTTGCGAGTCGCTTTTCTTCTTCCTTCTGAGAAATCGAAGATAAAAATTCGAAATCCAGGTGAATAGAAGGTAAGAGAACATATCCAAGTATCTAAAACGTATCGACAATAGGATACAAAGTGAAAAAAAGCGCGTAAATTTCGGCAACTAGCAACATTCTAAAAACAAAAAAATGTACGTTGTATAATAATAATATCAAACGGCAAAACACGCGATAGTTTAAACATACTTTAGCATATAGTCCCGAACTTTAGATTGGGCTTTTTCCAAAAATTTCATATAAACATAAAATGAGATTATTCTGCGCGTTCATTAAGTTCTCGTTCGTTTTATTCATACCGTTCGCGTCGTCTTTTATGGTCGTGAAAGAGTACGCCCGAATAGAGAGTATGCTACGCAGCAGAATATTTCGAGTATATAGGAGTTTAGGTAGTGGGCAAGGAGACGAGCGAAGGAGAGAGGATTTGGAATACGAAAATGTATGCATAAGCCGCGAGTTGCAATGTTTAATAATATAAATATGGCATAACCAAGGTGGAACGTTGCGGGGAAACTAACACTGGTGGGTAACGATACTCTTATTCGACCAATTGACAACCTCGCCTTTCATTTCCGTGCTTTCCAAAACTTATCGAAATGCTCGATGCGCCTTTAGAAAATTACTTTCCATAATATTCTCTCAAAAATTCAAAGTACTCGAAGTCCAAGTTAAGGGAGTTCAGTGTTAAACATTTTCAGGAGAAAAGGGTACCTCGAAGTTCTCAAAGAGATATCGACCGGTCCAGTTTCACTGGTATCCGATATGACGAAAGCACTGTACAACGACGGTGCGCAGTTTGTATACTATCAAATATTTTATATTAGATATATAACTGGCAAATGTAATATATTATAATACATATATGTGTATGTATATACCGCTTTAAATTATTTTATTTCCTTCTCTTCTTCTCCGGTGTTTCGCTCCATTTCCAGTCGTGACCTCTCTGCATATGTCTGTGCGTCAGCTATACAGGATGACTTGGAAAGACCGCCCACTAATTACATACCGTTGTTTCTTATTAAAAACTGAGTCGAAAAGTCCTGAACCATTTTTCTCTATAATGCTTAAAAAAATTGCTAAGTCGAAACACCTAGCAATGTGCAAACTACCACGATTTACGACTCGGCTAAGATCAGCGCTAATTCGTTCGATTGTACTTAACAACGTTTTAATTCGTTCGATTTTACTTAATAATAATTCCTTTATTAAGCATTGTAGAGAAAAGTGGTTCAGGACTTCTCAACTCAGTTTTCAATAAGAAACAACACCCTGTAATTAGTGGGCGGTCTTTCAGAGTCACCCTGTATAGGACTTACAATTTAACGCCGATTCCGAAACGGCTCTACAAAGGAGTGCTCGAGGCGAAGGTACTCTCGTTGGTTTGCCTGCCGAAAGGTGGCGATCGTCCATAAAAAACCAACGAGTTTTCGTCAGGTTTGAACTCGGATTTTTTGGCTCAACAGCGCACGTCTCCTTTGCGCCACGAACGTCACACGAAGCGTTATAAATCCTTCTTGTATACAAACACGAAGTTACCCTGTATATTTATTTATACTCTATCTTACCGTTCGACAATGCTCACTTTGTTCTTTCATCTATGAAAATTTTGTAAAGGAACTAAAAAAGAAACGCCAACCATATATTTGTAAACAGCACGCGGCTATTACGATAATTGTTATAAAAATTGTTAAATTAAGTTTTACACGTAAATAAGTAAATCAAACAATTTATGCCCAAATGATTTTTCTTGCCTTTGTATATAACGGTTAGTCGATATAAGTAACGAAATATCGTGCAACAATATTGTTCCTTGTGCAGACCATACACAAAAATGAAGTACATGGTGAGGAGGAGCTTGTGCCGTCTTATGACAGCTGCCTACCCACTTAAGTGATTATGGTGAAAAATATTTTGTCACGATACATGTCTCACACACATATATATATAATGCTCGCGAAAATCGTGTTTTCTGAGATAACATCCGCGTATCGTCAATAGCAGCGATCGAAAGCAAATAATTTCCACGGTTACTTTTGTAACATTAAATTCGTGCTAATTAATCTTATAGTGTTGTAAACAAATCCATATTGGTTTACACATATAGGAAAAGATAGCGGTAAAACCAGGAAATGTAAATATACTCTGGGGAAAAAAGACAGCAAGCCATTTTGGGGCCCGCAATTAGTAATCGAATTATTTAGATTGTTCGTAACTCTACTCTGGAAAAAAATGTTGACCGTCTTTCTTGTAGCTGAGCAACTTAACATTTCGGTTAGTGTCTTTTAAGTGAAAATTATCTTTGATTAGTATTACTTAAAAATCTTGGATACAGATAGAATAGCTAATTGTGATTTTTGGTTACGCGGGGTAAAATTCGTAAAAGATTAGAGTTACGAACAATCCAAATCATTGTAGGCCCCAACATGGGTTGCTAACTGTCTTTCTTTTCCCAGAGTAATAAACGTGAGTCTAGTATTTCAACAGAAGTTCAACTCCAAACAGTATCTATAGCAGTTTAATTCAGTGTCGAGGTAACGCTACTATTTCCTTATTGGTACTCTCTGAAAATCAATCGATGAATTATCACTGAAAACAGTGAAAAGTCGATGATCTGTGGTTGAAAATCGCAGCGGTACACTTACAACTGTAAATCAGTGACTATTCACTGTGACAATCCACCGATTGACTTTTAGAGAGTACAAAGATTAATCGTATTTGCGACATTTTTAGAGTAACCGTCTCGACAGTACAATACGTTTACATCAGTTTCTGCTTCGCGTCGTATCGAATCTCCGTGTCGCATCCGTTTTCGCGCTCGCCCGCGCGCCAGCGCATCAGCGATTTCTGTCTTCTTGGTACTCTCTTTTCGCGAGAAGGTGTGGCCCCCGAGAACAGCGGTATGATATGCAAAAATATGTGATAAGGGTAGCTAGGGTGTGCAGCGTGTGGGGCGTGTGCGTGTGAGCGCGCCGTGAGCGTGAGCGCGCGCGCGGATATGGAAAAGCCAGTGGCAACCCTATCAGAGCGACGGCCCCAGGGGGAGGGGGTGCTCACGGCGAGAGAGGAGAACGACCGACCAACCAAGTCCCGAATATAGGATGTCAGGAATTTTCATATCTCGATGCCGCTCCTGGAAAGTCGCAAGCTTTTCCTAGAAAATTCTTCTGCCGACACGACGGAATAGACACGCGATACAGAGGCCCGGAAGTGGGGTTAAAGCGCGCACAATGAGAAGGATCCAGGAAGCTGCGCGGAACATCAGACGTACGCGCTGCGATAAGGAAGATCCATATTTCCGACGGTTCCATATTATTTTCATTGTACAAAATATCGACGGTTGCAAACGTTTTCATCTACGTTTCGTTACGTATATATAATTACAACTTTTCTCCGTTTAAATTTCAACGTAAGACTTCATATATTTCCATTAGTTGTAAGTACAATTTATTGACAATATATATAAATTATTTCCTATAGATATTTCCGTTAATGTATTTATCTAGATATTCGAAAACAGAAACAAGACTGAAGCCAATAAGAAATATCGGAAAGACGCGAGAGAGAGGCTCATAACTTTTAAAAAACTTACATAGGCGTGTGTAAAGTGGACTTAAAAATAGCATATTCTTTGTTGAAATTTAGAGAGACTAATCTTGTGGATAATGAAGTGTAAATGTAGTGGAGAGAGTAACAGAAAAGGGCGGTAATTTATGTCTGGAGAAAGGGAGAAAGTCCAGAATTAGGTGGCGAAAATTTGTTTACTAGCAAATGTAGCGAAAAATCACAGCCATTAGACCCTATGCCTCGAAAAGACTCTTGCTCCGCATAAGTATCACAGCTATCGCATCATAAAGACTGGGCAAATTGTATAAATTGTTCAATTTGCTCAAGAAACGTAATAAAAATGTGTTTATTGTCGTTACTCATATGGAAAAGTTGCGAAATTGCATAACATAAAAAATTCACCTTGTGCTTTAGATACAAAAATAATTATAGTAAACGTCGATTGTAATAATTTCGAGCAGTTAGCAAACATAAAGTGAGACTGTTGGAATCAAAGCGTCAATCTCTGTAGCTTAGATTGTAAATTAAATGACAAGTTCGCGTGCGTAGCCGTGGAAACAGCTGGTATGCATTCTACACCTTCGATAATAGTTGATAATACATCAGAACAATGTGAAATAAACGCGTATTCTTAGCGACCGTGTGAAGTGCGTTTTCTCGGTACGCGTACATACAAAGTAGGCGGCAGAACCGACGCGCTTATCGTCAGAAACCGCCGGCGTCTCCATCCCTTGCCGTCCCTCCTCTTCTCTCCCCCCCCCCCCCCCGCCACCTGGATAAAGGTGTTAGGGGTGCAGGCTGCGACTGACAGCTACATTTATACGTTTCGCGGATTTTCCATATCGAGATTTGTCGAGTGCACACGCCCGGGGTTAACGCCGCCGCGGCGCGGAACGGCACGGCACGGCGCGGCGCGGTGCGGCGCGGCGCGGCGCGCGGCAACTGCAAATAACGTCGGGAGGATTTGTATCTGTCAGAAGTTGCGGAGGCGTTCGGTACGTGCCCGGTTGCCAAGCCCGGCTTCGAAAATCGCCGTCTGCGCGACGCGACGCGCCATTCCGAGCGCGAATTCCGCGGATTCTGGTGCCGGGGCTTCGATTGCGAATGGGACATGTCACTTACCCGCGCGCCGACAGATTTTCAGGCCCCGCCTGCGGATAAACGGAGATGAGCTGTCTTTTAAGTCCGTAAGCGGTAATAGATTACTGCCTAGCCGGCGAAAGGAGTACCCTTTGCCTTTGGGAATATTTCTGATGCTTGAGCAGAATTTTGCATATAAGTTTAATGACGAATACTCGTGGTGCTGGAAATATCATCGCGAATTCGCGCGTTACTTCAATGTGTACGGTTATTCCTAATATTACTGCTATTCATTGTTAAATTAATTAAATTTCCGCTACTGCCCAGCACCGAAAGAGAATTAATCTAATAATTAATGATAAGCAATTATATCTCGCTTTTACAGCATTGATTTTTCAATGAAGATTATTCTTTTTATTACAGTCTTAAAAAATTCAAACGAATTGAACGAATAATAATTTTTATTACAAACATTAATTATTATTACTTTATTACATAATTTTAATATGTAATTTTAATTTTTTTGTCATAAACGGGATGGCATCGCGATTTTGAAATGTTAATTATTATTATTAATTTTATTATTTGGCACAGTTTAAATAACCAGTTTAAAATTTGTGTAAAATTTGTAATAATTTTTAATACAACGAACGTTTTTACACTTTTTCGGGACTCACAAATATTGTGAGAATTTTTACTTGTTAACCCACTAGTACACTCGTATGCACATAAGTATATTTTAACTACTGATTATTTTACATGCATGCGTAAAATAGATGCTGTCGGCGATCACTGCGATACGCTGTACGCTTAAATACATGGCCCATGTGTTCTGTACCATATCCTGCAAGAAACTAACCCTCTGATTTTCATCATAGCATTCTAAACCCACCGCGGGATCACGCAACCCCTTCTACAATGACGATCACATACCTGTACCGCACCTCAATTGATGACTACATTCTCATTCAAAGCAGAAAACTTTGGGAGACGTTAACGTTCCTGAATTAGACTCAGTATTTGTACAAGAATTACTCATATGCAAATTCTTAATATGTTGAAAACATTATTTGAACATTATAATTTTTCTACAGTAAAATATAATTTGAATATTTTTGATGCCTTTAAGAGGAACGAATATCCATTCTTTTATTTTAAAAAGTATATAAATAGCCTATTTTTGTGTATTCTACAATTTTTCCTCTGAGAGAACTTAGTATTTATATTTGTAATATTCAAAGTCGACTTTCAACTTTGTAATTGAATTCACAGTCCATACACCTAGCAAATATTTAAAATATCGTCTGCACACACACACAAACAAAAGTTAAAATTAAAATTTTGACGTCAAAATCTCAAAAATATACTCTAAATTATTAATATAATAATATGCATTATATAAATTATATAAATATATATAATGTGTGAAATATTATATAATATAATCCATGTATCTCCGCGATTATCGTGCGCCGCATAAGATTCATCCGAGTGCCTGGCTGGCCGTCCTTGAGATGCAGGATCGCGGAGCCGAAGAACATTTTCTCCCTCTTGCCTACGAATTTACCAGCCATCTCGCCTCCTTCGAAAATCGTCGAACGTGCGGGGAAGCGGGGGCGCGGTAAGAACAGGACGAAATCATTAAATTGACTGCGGTTCAGCGAATTCGGACGGGGTATCGAGCGCACGTCGTTTGCCCTTTTAACTTTCCAGCCCTGTAGAACCAGGCTAAATGTATTTGCAAATATGTACGTATCCCCGGCGCGATCTATGCCTGGCTCTTACCTCGCCTCACCTTCTCTAGCCACTATTCCTCTCGCTTCTTCGTGCTCTCTTCGTACTCGCACCCTCTTGCCATCGGGCAACCCCCGAGCCTCGAACGAATAATCAGGTAGATGTGGAGCAGCGCACATCTCTCTCCCCCCCCCCATTCTCCCTCTATCCTCATGCCCTTCTCTCATCTCGTATCTCCGTTTCTGTCCATACATGTATGTAAATCACTACGGCACGGCGCGGCGGCTGTGTGCGCTATATGTACACCGTCCGATGTATTTGCATGACAATATTATTCCATTCCTGGCATACGTGGATTGGTTACCCTTTCTCTTTTTCAGTACTCGGGCAGGACGCGCTTCAGATACCATACTTCCAGTGTACTCGTTTCGAATAATAGCTACTTTGTCGTCTTCCTACGGTCTTATCGGTGCCTCTTCCACGTGAACGTAGAGAATTTTACAACTTTTCTACGCACTTATTATACATATATGTTTTTAAATGGTACGACATCCCGAAACCATTTTTAATCGTTAGATTGTGAGGAAACAAATAAACACTAGATTTTATCCGGGTGTCAATTTAAACTCGCAAAGAAATAAAAGAAATATATTATATGCCTTTCTAGTTTGTGTGTAAACATTTGCTCGTATAAATCGCTACTGTTACATTTATAATAGTAATACAATAACGGCACGTATATGTGGTATGCAATTCATGTGTGTATGCACATAATATACTAGATGTAGTTGCACGACAATATTATTCCACTTCAGTCATACGCGGATTCGTTATTCTTTTTTGTCATCAACTACCGTATAGGATATTTCATAAATCTCTCGTGTGGCATCTCGGGTGATACGGTTTTTTACTTTTATTGGCCTCTGCGCGGCACTATTCTACAATTTTATCTCATTCAAGAATTTTTAAGGTATATCGTAACACGCCAAATTGTTTCCTAATATTGCATTTTAATTCTTCAACTAGCAATCGTCTCATTCGCCTTGATTTAAAATACAACAGCCTAAAGTAGAGAAAGGCAACCAATTGTAATTATTGAAATTTTTGTCAACCTTAAAATATGAAATACTCGAGGATTAGATCGACCAAGGCTGGCAGTTTTTAAAAAAACATTTTTAGTCTCTTGGTGACATGACACGCGCGAAGGCGTATATTTCTATGTGCGATGACGATTAGCCCAATTTTATATTTTCCTATGCTTCGTTGTCACAAGTAATAGGATCCACTTGAAAAGGACCAGTATTACTGGCCGAAACGTCGTGGTAAAATTTAAAATAAAATAAAACTGCCAGCCTTGGTCGATCTAATCCTCGAGTATTTTGTTTTAATTACTGGCGATACAACAATTCTAAATTTGGTTTTAAAATATGAATATTGGCAGCACGTGACACAACTATTTAAAAAATACGTACGTTCGGTATATTCTTTCCAAATACCGCGCGAAAAAAAAACACGACTCAAAGAAGAGCGTCGATGCTAATGCTTAAGGCGCGGAACTTTGAAATGGCCTATAGAAGCGTTTCTCGTATGCAAATTGGCCGATATTGTCGTGCGTTACGTGGCAGCCCGGTATACATACATACGTGCAGTCGCACTCGCGTACTCGCCAGGTATATATCCGCGACTAAAAGGTAAAAAGAGGAGGAGAAGTTGAGTTGGAGGAAAGGAGAAAGGGAGTCGATTCAACCGATGCAAATTCGCCAACTAAAACGGAGTGCATAAAGCCGAAAGCTCAGCCGGCTCGAGGCACGATTTGCATAAGTGTCCTGGCAGCTGCGAGCATTGCCACCGCGAAACACGTGCCCCGACATCCGATTAAAGGACTTGCGACCCTCTGCTTCCTGCTTCCGGGTGTTACGCTACCAGAGCTCCGTGTGATATCGGCGAGAATTCCTCGTCGGAAATTGTCTATTTCACTGTCACACGCGAAGTAGCTTTTCAGTGGAAAATTAATATTTAATTAATTTTTATTACACGCTAAATTCCATTCCCTCTAAACTTTTCTATTCAGTCAATGAGGCTAGCTTTCTCCAAATTCGCTCGTAATTAATGACTCGACATAATTCTAATTGATCCTAATCGAAATAAGAAAAACCCCGCTTCTCTTTGGGCTTTTCATGAAATTTCAATTTTATATGCCCCTTCGAAAAAAAATTCAGTTTTGCTCCCACACGATTGAGATCAGGATTGATCCTTCAGCGCGCGTCGTCTAATTTACTGGAAGCCCTAAGTCCACGTTGTGCTTGTTGTCTTCGATCGCTGGTCGACTAACAATGCGGAAGAACGCGGAACGGAAAGGCATCGCTTTGGGAAATTTTTCGGTTCGATTGCAGCTGTCGCATGACGAGAACGACGAGAACGACTGGCTGCAGCTAGCAGCGAGCAGCTCCGCGCCGCCGCGGGAATAAGATATGGAAATTTTCAATTCGGGCAAAATTTAAGAATTTACCCCGCACGCGGCTGGTATAGGGTGCAGGATATGTATTATGCGCGGGGTAGAGGGTGCGCACCCCCTGCACGGTGAGAGGAAGAAGAAGAAAAAGACGGAGAAGAAAGGCGGAGGAAGAACGAGAGAGAAGGATATGGCGAAGGACGAGGGGGGGAGTATGTGTGTGACGTGTGTGGCGGCCATTACGGAGAGCCGGGGGTGGTTGCCAGGCAACGCCTTTCAGCCCCCACATACTCACACCACCCTCAACCAATCCCCAAAACCCCCTTGTGAGATCCCCCTTCGCCTCATGGCGTACTCTTTCTTCCGTTCTACGTCGCGCTCTCTCCTTCTCTCCCGCTCGTTCCTCGTTTCTCTCGTTTCCTCCGCTTCGCTTTTACCCAACGCGATGTTTAACAAGCACGGCCTATTGCCCGTCGATTTCTATGGTGATTTTAATTCGGCGAGAACGACTTGGATTGATATTATTGTCTTCTCGATCGCTCCACGCAACAGTCTATAGCACTTGCAATCGAGTTCCAATAGGAAAGTTAATCTATGATACGCGGTCGATTTACTTTTATTACAGCAGTTCCCGCTCCTCATTCAGGTGTCTTATAAACAAATTTTTATTTTATACCCTTTATGCGTACTGCTATATACGTATAATTTCATATATGAAACGAGGACTTCTTTGTGAATAACCTGCTTTTGCATATTGTGATTCTGACAAACTTCACAAGTAGTCCTTAAAAGGAAGCTTAAATCGTTGATTTTAAGCTTCAAGCGGCTTAAAACTTAATTTATCATTTCTTTTGTGTTTTAGATCTTATGACAAACATCTGCGGTATAATTAAATTGTGTTTCAAATTCTGCTGCAATATCGCAGGAAATACGTGTTAGGGTTATCGATATGAATTTAACAAATAAACGAAATATTCCTAAATATATAAATTTGTAATATTCTACGCAAACGGCATTTTATAAATTATACGAATTTATTTGCACTAAAGTAGCTTTTTGAATCGATACTTTCTACTTTCTAACCATAATACACGAGCGAATTGGTCATAAAAATTTATCTATTCCCGTTTGCCGGGGAAAATGTCGAATATTTTTGGCTACTCTTGTTTCCGCCTCATTGATTCGATCAACGAAATCGCCGACCTTGCAGATTATCGTCGGCACGACTCGTCGACATTGCTCGACGTTCAAATAAAATCGTCGATAGCTCGATCGCATTCTCTCGCCTTCTAATGCACATCGAAACGGTGCAGCATTCGCTGTCTTAAATTGGGCGTAACGTTCGGTTGTTGACTCCACGTGTGCGCGCTCTTATATACGAGTGCACACGTATAACCGGCTTGTACGTGTACGGGACAGAAGTATGTATCGATGATGGGTCGATAAACATCGGTGTATTGTGCAATCAACCGCCTATTTGGTGTCATTGTGCCGACAGTTCGGTAGGTAGCTTTCTCATCCTCTTCTCTTGACCCGCGCGCCAGTCTCTCTTATTTCTCATGCATTGTACTCGTGCTGACGCAAGGGGTTGCGTAACCCCTTCCGCGCAATGGTCCGTCTACCTGGGTCGCCTCGGTACCGTGTGGCTACCTACCTACGTGTCGATATGTAAAATCGGCTGGAAACGAACGGCGAACTGTGGAAAATAGAATGTCTTTCCCGTTTGCGATACATCGTCTCTTCTCGTAATTGATTTCACAATGAAGTGGCCCCGAAACGAATATATGAATTTTTTAGCCATCGTTTTCTTTAATTATTCCTAAGATATTTTTTGTAAGGATGAATTCATTTACAGTAAATGCAATGAAACTTGTGTACATCAACGACCATTAAATTTATAACGGTAATTTATAATGGACATAAACGATTGAGATTAATTGTTAGTACTCGTCGCAATGTAATTTGTAAAAGGTAAAAATATCGCTGTACTGTTAGAGTTAATGTGAAAAATAAGTTGCCTAAAACTGGAACAAGGATTTAGACTTCCTAATGATAGCAATTTATAATTTTGTATCAACAATATCAGTGTAATTGAGATAAAATCGTGGAGCATCAATGAATAAAAAACATCAGGTGGTTGTCTTAATAATTGGGATATTTAGTTCGATGCTTAAAATTATAATTTTGTACAGTAACACCTGACGCACATTACACACACGGAAAAAGTACTCTTAAAAAAATTAAGTTAACTTGAATTAAACGTTGATGTCACGGGCTGTCACAATCATAAATAATTCACTCAATTGTCTACGCTGTCGATTTGAATTTTAAACATTGAACTAAATATCCAAATTACCAAGACAACTATCTGATGTTTTATATTCATTAATACTGATGTTGTTTCAACGATTTTATTTCAATTACACTGATATTGTTGACACACCATCTTTTCTTCCGTGCAGACTTACTTCTAGGGGGGATTCCGCCGAAAGAGGCTTTTCCGCAAAAGTTTGCGCGATAGGAGAAAAAAGAAACACTTCTCACAGATCCTCTTTATGTGAACACGTTGACCTACGACCCGTCTACCTGCTGCCACGATAGGTACAAACATTTCTGCGGTGATTCCCGCGTTACCCCTCGGGATCTTTTCACGGTCCTCATTCCGGGTCAGGCGGCACTATTCTTTAATGCGGCATTATATTGGACAGAGATTATAAATGGTCGCTGTCTTCCTCGGAGCTTCGACGAAACCCTTCCGGCTAATGCGATCGAATCGCGCCAGGATCTCATCTTTAATCCGCGCCAATACGCGCCTAAACGATCTCTAAGCCCCTCACGCTTTATTCTGTAATGATACTTCCTTTATTGTTTGCTCTTTGTACGTGTCAGGAAGAATGATACGCGATTATCTAATAGTCAGTAACTGCGAAACCCTTTGCTAGAGATATATCGGGATGACTAAACGCGCTGAAAACTTCCATGGCGAGAATTTCATAAAGATAAATAAATACGGGATAACAATTGTTGGCTCACTTTATTCAATCGATTAATATTATCGATTAAATAATTGTTTAAAATATGCATTCAAATTGATTAGCGTCGAGAATTATGTTTTCAGTACTGTGTTATTGCTCTTCCTTTTTTAAGTTTACCCTTTCGTGGGACCCTTTGTACGCCTTTCAACCGTTAAGTTATATCAGCGTGATATCTCTAAAAATTCCCTGAAATTCGTTATTGCTCGTTATAAACTTGGTTATCTCAAGGATTGCAAATTACACGCGACGTGTCTTCCCGTCGTACTATCCTGCACGTATTACCGCGCGCGCATTCGATAATCGGCACGAGGGGCGAATGGGCGCAGTAGTCGGCGTGGCGGGTCGCGTGCACGGAGAAGCGGATATTTAATAACGAGTCGGTACGGCCGGATATACCGTTGTCGCCCAATATATTCCGCCAAGTCGAAGCCGGGTACCGCGGCTGTATTTCGCGAGAAGATATTTCCAATTTGTCTTGGTTCACAAAGTGGTGCGCCATCCCTGAAGCCGGGGCGAGAGGGCGGGAGAGGGAGAGGATAGAGCGAAAACTCTCTTGCGTGAGAGAAGGAGGGAGGGTGGAGGAGAGTAGGACGAGCGTGGCGGAGACGCGGGGGGAGAAATACGGTCGGGTAATGGTGGAAAATCCGTCGTCTGAATTGAAGCGAGACGTCGTGAAATTGAACAACGTATGTAATATATACACTCGCGAGAGGGCTTTATACGTGCACGGAGACGCACACTTCCCCCCCCGCGCTCTCCCGTCTCCGTCCTCTGCCAGACGCGCGAATGTGACTCTTATACCGGCGCATAGTAGTCGTGTAGGTACCTGTGCGATAACCCCCGCGTGTTACAGCCCCCGTGCATCTCGGGGTGTGCACGACCGCGCGACAGACGAAATCGTCATCAACACTGGCATCAGCTCCGCAACGTGACGACGTTGCGCCGACTGATCTCATTTGGTCGCGGCTACGCGAGCGATCAAATTACCTCCCCGTCTTAACATGAAAGAACGAAGCGCGACAGGTATCGATGAACACTTGTTGATGCGGCGATCTACTTCCCGAATCGATATTCTCGCTCGGAGACAAATATAAGTGAGATTAAATAAATTTCCAAAAACGTATATTTTACATTTCGTCTTCTTTGCGTAATGCGACATCAGGTACGTTTGTCTCGAGATACCGACGCAATCGTGGCAAGATGCTGATGAAGAAATAAAGTGTCATTGGACGCGGTTTCGCATTGATATAATCGTTACAACTGGCCGAAAATTCGCTTTCCACGCGCATTGTGGACGGAAAGGGTTGTTTTCTCCCCGCGTGTTAAATATTTGCGCCACTTCAGCTGCCAGGTAATCGCCGGCAGCTAGGCAAGTTCGATAATCGAGAGAGGGGTTTTTATAAATTGTTGTTGCGCTCTTTCGTTTCGTCAATTTATTATAAGATCTGGGGGTCAATTCTGTATCTTGCAACATAGTGAAAATGCTAAAAGTGAGCGGCTTTGTCTCTTTCTAAGGAGAGAGTTAGAAAGGGACAGGGCTACTCACTTTTAGCATTTTCACTATGGTGTAAGATACAGAAGCTAGGCAAGTTCGATAATCGAGAGAGGGGTTTCTATAAATTGTTCTTGCGGTCTTTCGTTTCGGCAATTTATTATAAGATCTCAGTTAGAAAGAGACAGAGCTACTCGCTCTTAGCATTTTCACTGCGGTGTAAGATACAGAATTGACTCACAGGCATCGCGCTCAATTTATCATAACTCTGTAATGTTGCCTGCAAATAACATATGTCTTATCGCTTATAATCGTCTAGTACAAAAAGTATTTAATACCGCGTCCAAACGGCAAGTCAACTCTTGAATTACATAATTATTAGTTTGTTCTCATAAGAACCCATGGGTAGCTGTGAATTATTTATTTTTATGCTGCATAAATACAAACAGCAAGCTTTCAGTCGCTTTCAGCCAGATCGGTATGCGATCAGAACTTGAAATTGCACGCTCGATTAAGAGCGCGACAGGGGGTAAGTCTTGATTTATGAGTGACCGTGGCATCGCGCCTAACCCTTTCGACGAAGATCAGGGTACGCATTCTCGACAACTCCGAGGGTAATCGTATGCATTTTACGGGGTTTCAACCGCGGGCTTCCTCTCCGAGGAAGAATGGCGCCGCGTTATTTTGCCAAAACTAAGCACCGTGACGCGCGTATAACGGGCGCAATAAATTTCGATTATCGATCTCCTCTCCTCTTCACAATGCCTTTTTCGCGTCGTACAATGGCGGGGCGCAGATACACGCGTTATATGCTACGTAAAAGCATTATATGATTCGTGAAAAAGGAAACTCGTGTGCTCATTCGGGACATAAACGCTACCGGCGTCGGCGAGTTGTACGATGAAAAGTAGAACGATCGTTTTCGACGTTAAAAAGGGGGAGGCGTATATACATATTGCTAACGCGACGAAAACTCGTCTGATGAAAGCATCTTTAATAACCGCGGGTGACTGGCGACTTAACTGAGGAAAAGAGAAAATGACGAACGGAACAACTTGTTGCGTAATAACGCAGTGCTAGACGATAGGGTTGAGTTTAGTCTTGCGCGATGGTCGCGCTTGCGCCTCGAGAGCTTCGTTAAAATTCCTCTTAAAGAATAAATAATTTTTCACAACGCAAATGAATCGTTTAGTCTGCAAAAGCAATGTAAAGGAACTTTGATATAAGTTAAACGTTATTATTTTATTTCTGAAAGATAGACTACTGGCAATCTCCATGAATTTAAATCCAGTTTACTTGTGAAAAACTGGAAAGATGGTTTACGATGCCCAAGTGTGGTTCTACGCGCTAGAATAATTAACACGATTGTAACTCATAATTTATATTATGTATGTATACAAGTTTATAACTGTTATCTGAGAAAAATGGGTTACGCCTCGCGATTAAAACTTCAATCGCGACAAAAACACCGAGGATACACCGAGGAAGGGCCGTTTACTCTTCTTCTCATTTAAGGAACGTCGTCGTCCGTTATCCTACGGGATAGGAGTCGGAAGGACAGAGAGGATGTAAAACGGGCCAGACAGGAAGAGGTGGGGGGGGTGGATACCTAAATGGTGGAGAGGTGAGCGCGGCATGCGATTAGCGTTTGATACCGCGTGCCAACGTCCTGAGGGCCGGGAGTAGGAGCAGACAGCCAGACAGACGTATAATTTCGGGGATAAGATCTAAAACATTGCCCCGACCTGCCACAGACGGAGACCGAAATACCGGCGGAAGGGGTTGGCGGCGCCATGTGTGAAACGGGATACGAGAGCCAGAGAGAGAGTACCTCCTTCGAAAAAAAGAGTTTACAGCCGCGTACATTTATCTAACGAGCTTGGCCGAACTCGATGCATGTTAAACGTCTTTTACTAAATCTTGCAGCGCGATCAATTCACTTGATGTCATATACCTATGTACTTTGCGCGTCAATTTCTTTCCATTCTTAACCCCACACGGGGAGAATTATCTCTTAAAGTTTACCCTGAAAATCGCACAGTCGTGGGACAATATGGTGTTTTGAAAAACTTTATCAGAGTCTTCTGAAATTTTATATTTTATTAGTAAAATGTATACTAATTGTAAGTATAATTATTAATAAAATGTATGGTAAAATCCGTGTAGAAGTAGAGCAGGGACCACTTCAATAATAATTTATCAAGAGAATTCAATTGATAAAAAGTTACAAAAAATGTTATCCCTAGCGACGTAATTTATTATATTATTACGACTCGGAGAATAAATAACTACATAATGCAATATCTGACCCTGTAGTTAATAAATATCTGTCACAGAAAAATTACGGAATTTAAAATTATAACGCAACGCGCAACCAAAGGAAAATACAGGGACTAAAAGAAGCAAACGACAGAGGAAAAGCTGCGTATCAGCGGATCATTAAACATAGATAGGGTCAACCCACTGCATATGTCGCGGCCCTGTACTTTACGTCCGCCTCTGTGACGGGTGGCAGACTGGAGTTAGTTAGCGTGTATGCAAAGCTTAGAGCCAGGTAGAGAGAGAGAGAGTGAGAGAGGGGGGGGGGGGACAGAAGATGAGGAGCCGCTCTGATTATTTATGTGAAGATCGCGCCAGAACCCCTTTTTTAACCCTTTTTTTCCATCGTCCCCTTTTTCGATGTGAGAGGACAGACGGAGAGCACGCGAAGGAGAAAGAGAGAGACGATGGTTTCATAGGTTGTACCAACGGATCCACCGCTCTCTCTTTCTCTCTCGCTTTTTGTGTAGATAGTAAAAAATATTATAATCTATGCTTGGCTGGAAGAGAAAAATATAATTCATTATTCCGGCGGGTATACAAAGAGGACGACAACGGGGTGCCCCGCATGGGTGAATCCCGCCCGCCTCCCCGGGAGGAAAAAGGGTTGAAAACGCGAGGGGGGTCGTATCCTGACAAGGACCGTCGACGAACTCGAGATGGGGAAAGAAGCTGTATTTTATCTTATCCTACTTTTCTCACGAGCGCAAGGCCTCAAAGATAGATGTTTTGTGACTTTCCGTATCACATATAGGATAATATTTGCGATAATCCTGGATCTTACGAAAACATTCTCGAAATGTTCATAAATATACATCAGTTAATATTTACAAAGGAATAAAATAAAAATTTCTTGGACCAGTTGTTAACTAGCGCTATACAAAAGACTATACACGTTTGCAAATATTTGAATTACCTTGTAAATATAATATCTGTATAAAAAATTTCTTGGCTTTATCGAGCCAATAAGTTTTACATTTTTTAATGTTTAATTTAAATAAAATTTTTCTAACTTTAAAGCGATGAAAAAACTTAAATAAAGTTGATTATGATTTCAGATTTTTATAAGCGACTATACGAAAGACAACGCATTTGCGTGTCTAGTTTTCTGTACTAGCAGGCAAAGTTGTCCCCGTCGAGCTACGAGTGTCGTGTTTTCTGACACGGGATCGCAATTACATATGCAAAAAACATAAAGAAAAGGACCGGTGGGGCAAAAAGGGTTAAAGAAGGAGCGATAGAGAGGGGTTGATGAGTGCAACCGGTGTCTGTCTCCCCACCCTCTGACCTCGCCAGACGGCAAAACGGCCTCACGGATTCCTGTCACCGGAAACGTGTCAGTTTAACACGAAATCTCGATGAGGAAAGTTCGAAAGTTGTAAAAAGTAGACACGCGCTTTTCAATACGCGTAGAGTAAAAATCCGCGCGGGTAATCAAGCAACAGAGAAAACGCGACTTTTCATTGGTGTTCCGTTTAGTGCAACAGAACTATTATGGTGATGAAACGTGTTAATGAAGGCAATTATAGGCATTGACGATCATAAGTAACTGCAGATTGAAAGCAATGATAAATTAGACTTGAAAAAAAGTGAAAACTGTGATAGAATAGAGACTAGAAGACGAAAGATTTAAAAAATTATGGCTGGTTAAATTTTTTTCTTATATTGTTTCGTAAATGATATACATTTGTTGCCATGACTCTTATGTGATCAAAAATATTTATGTAAAATATGCAAAAGCTATGATTAAAAATATTTATGTGAAATATACAGAAGTATTTAGAGCGAATTACTGTTTTATAAGAAATCTATTTTATACATATTTTCTTCATTCATTTTTACTAACACTTTTACGTACTGAAATCTTTTAAAATAATATTTTCAGACATTAACAAAAGTATAGTGAATCGTCTAACAGATCCGGTGACTTAATCTCTTTATAACATTCTCGCGGCTTTCGATTCCTAAGGTATTCCGTTTCTGTTTGCAGTTAACCGTAATGCATTTGTCAATTTCTTAATCGTATCTTTCGCCCCGCCTATAGAAAATCGTATTCAATTAGTAATGTAAAAATATAATAATTCTTTTTATATTCTCAGGTGCTCGGCGTTTTGTTATCGCAAATAAAGCTAAAATATCATATGGGGTAATATTTTTTATCTTTTTGCCATTTATGCAGATTACACACATATCTTCTTCTCTTTTATATATTTCTTAGTAGATATACATATAAAGAATAGAGATAAGTATGCAAGTAAGTATATATACGTGGCTGGAATCACGATTCATATTTTGAAAACTCGCAAGAGTTGCATTACGGTCGGAAAAGTGGTCCATTTAACATTAAATTTGGGTACGAAATACACATCTACGTCTACGTCATGACATAGAAAAGTACTTACTCGTAACCGTCATCACGAGTTGCCTCTTCTTCTCCAGCGGAATGGATCGAATCTCTCACTCGATCAGAAGCTACAAGTGAGGAGGAACGTGAAATTGTCTTTCTCGCGAAATGTGATGCGATTCCGTGATCTTAATGAGTTAAAGAATTAATTACACGCGCGTACTTAGTTCGTCGGAACATGGAGAAATCAGGGAATTCGCTCCATGAATGTTCGTACGCGGCGGGAAAAGGGAAAGCGAAAGTGAAAATGAATGGAGGTCGATTGGAGGAGAATAGCGGAGACGAGTGGGGTGTTGATTAAGAACGTGGAGAGGGTCGCGTACGCGAGAAGGGATGGCGCGCTGACGTAATTAAGTCGAAACGAAGGCCCGATGCCGCAACAGGGAACAATCAGCTGTTAGCTGCCCACGAAGACGCTTCGCGATTTCGATCTTGCGCGCTGACGAAACAGTTTACACCATACAAGTAGAAGAAATTCGAGTTTCGTACGTAATTATGCATTTCGAGTGCGGAAATAAAATATTTTATAGACTTCTTTAAAGTTAAAGACACTCTTTCACCGTTGATCGATCCTGTCCGTCATCGTCGAAATTTGTGCCTCTCTTCAGAAAGTACTGACTCGTCGTTTTAAGAACATAATTTTTCTGGGTAATTCTTAAATAATAAATACAATTACTAAGAACGACTGTTTAACCGCGGCTCTTTTCATTCTGATAATTTATCACTTCTTAAAATACGCAAAGTTTATTTTCGAAAATCTTACGTCTCGCAATTCTTTCACACAAATTGAAGAATTTGTATATCTTCGTAAACAGATTTACTAATTTTATACGACTATACAAGCGTATATACATAATTGTTTCAGATAAATGAAAACATTTTATAATAATTTGTACATTCAACGAATAAACGAGTTGCAAAGACACTGTAGAAATAATTTTCAATCGTATTATCTTGAAATGGACCACGTGCTTAACGTCAACTCACTCGTGAAATCAAAGGCACTTCACTCTACGCTGGATGGAAATTTATTAATATTAAGCGCGGCTTAATTTTTATTGTATTTAAATGAAAACTTTTGAAGAATTCGCGGTGTTTGCGCATTCACTGAATCACGCGATCCCGCTTATTTCGTGTAATCTTGAGACGAAGAAGAAGGAAGGAAAGGACTACGTGCGAAGACGAGTGCGCAGATAGGACTGGGAGAGGATCCAGGACCGAATCCTGCCATCTCCAAGGACCGTCCGACGGGAACTGTACCGTCGAACGTCGCGACGCCGGCGTCTGCGTCCCAACTG
Organism: Vollenhovia emeryi; assembly: GCF_000949405.1. Lineage (NCBI taxonomy): Eukaryota > Metazoa > Arthropoda > Insecta > Hymenoptera > Formicidae > Vollenhovia > Vollenhovia emeryi. The sequence continues at coordinate 418,594 of NW_011967146.1, forward strand.
CCTATATATACGTATATGCGCAGATAGATATATACAACTTTTATAATACAATGCCAGTATACGCGTGCAAGTATATTCGCGCAAATATGCAGTCACGTAAATATAGCGTGATACAAATTCTTCCGAAAATAATTGTGAATTCACTAAAATGTCTAGAGTGCCCTAAGATCCTTTTACGTTAGAGCAGATAAAATTAATCTGTTTCTAACCATACGTTTTAATATCAATTTAAAAAGGTACTAATTGCCCTCGCGTTAATAATAATATTATGAAGATTTCACTTGGAACCTTAATATTATATATCATTATATTAATTATTTTAGTTCTCTTCAAATTACATTTACACACACGTATATTATGTATTTTTGAAATGTTATTCATTTAGCAAAAAAACTTAAACATATTTAAAATACATGGCTTTAGAATCAATTGCATAAAAATCCCTGATTATATTATAATAGTAATTATTATAATAGATTATTTTAATGTAGACGTATAAGATTTTATTTAAAAAAATTTATCTGTCAGTTTCGCTGATTTAACAATTATAAAAGTTTGCAACAGAACAAGTAAAACAAGCGTCATTTATGTTTTCTTTTAAAGAAAATGTCACGTGTAAGACTTATTTAAATAGCAGATGCAGCAAGAATCGAAATAAGATGCAACTGTGTCAAAAATTTTTGCAACATATTACCGAAAATCGAATCGATTCGTTACTTTTTTTCAGTCAATACTTTCCCTCGAAGCACAGAGCACACACCCCCTAAGTCGGCGCCGCGACGCTGCATACGCAGGCGTCAACATGGCCGCCTCTCGACGACTCCATCCAGTCGAGCTGACTCTCCTTCGTTTAACTCGTATCAGTAATTAATAATACGCCGTTAAGTTCCATCGTGTAAAACGAGTAAGGTCTCGCAGAGGAATTTCATAATCGGAGAGACGAAAGTGTTAGCGTGAGCATCGCGAGGCGTGTAGAACTCAATTAATATCCTTTGTGAAGTGTTCATTATTGATAACAATGATGTGCAGCCAAATGACATCTTGAGCAAAATTTCGACCAAAGGTGCTACCGCGCGAACAGTTGTGCAACAGTGATAGTTTTGCAACTGTTAGCACGCCGCGATGCGATAATTATGTCTATTCACGTCTTAACTGCTCAACGAACAAATTTAGGACATATTTTTTATACGTACTCTGAACGTGAATACGATAATTCTTTGTGAATAAGTGGAGCTAGGAAATTAAGATTTTATAATATCGTGGCGAATAGAAACTTACTGGCAGATAAAACAATGTGAACGTCAATTTGCTGCGTTTAACAATGCAGTTTCCTTTTTGGATTCACGAATTGTGTGTCATTTCTAGAAATCAGGAATGAGAGAGAACACATTCAAATAGTGCAAGTTTGCATAATACACGTATCATGTGTCCATCGATAACTACGACCTCTCATAACGCTTGTGTTATGTTAAACATTGAAAGTTTCAAATAGATTCAATAATACTTACAATTGGTTCAAAGATTTAATTTTTCTGCGATTAACGAAGAAACAGAATCTTTATTGCAGTAAATACAGTTAATTATAAATATAAATAGAACAATCATTTCACTTTATCCTCGCTTTACCATCCGAATTTGAATAATGACATGATTCTCTATTTAGAAATGTATTCTGTTTTTCTGTATTTAGAAGAAGCAAGTTAAAGGATTAATAGTCTGAATATACGTAGCAATCTCGATTATATTTTGTAATTTAAATTTTAGTCAATCGGTTATAACGCACTTTCGTTCAGAAATTCTCATTTTTCTACGATTAGAAGAGAAGACAACTGGTTCTGTTACAAGTGAGAATTTGTTACAAGTGCAATTACGTCATCTCTTTATTGTCCAAAGTTTAATTGAACATCTGGACTAATTTTTCGCTTATACATATTTACACTGTTTTTTATTTCTCGGTAAATTAATTTTTTATTTAGTAAACGTATCATTAAACCTGGAGTGTAAAACTGATTGGAGAAAGTGTCTGTGAATCTCTGTTTTTTTTTTGTATCGGAGCGAGAATTGTATTTTCACGAACCAACATACGACATTCTCGTCGTCAGCGCGAATAAATTTATCGATCACATCACTGGGTAACACCAATCGTCCAATACATTCACGGTGAAACAACGGTTCCGCAGAATGAACCGATGGTTATTATGCACGCGCAGTTCATCGCGTATTTTTACAACACTATTCGGGTTTTCGCGAGGGGGAAAAAAAAGGAAACAAAAAAGCGGACGGCAGCCGACGATTTGAGCACGGTAGTTCATTAAAGCAGAGAGACGACTCGGGCTAACCCCCGTCGACGAAACTGAGTCACGTCGCGGAGCCGGCTGACCGTGTATGCAAATCACTCGCGTGGGGTTGTTCTCCCTCTCGCTCGTACGCCCGGTCGCCTTCTCTACTCTCGGCTCTCCATTTGCCGCCGTCCCTACGGCGTGCGTCCCGTAACGAGAGCTCGGTTGGTAGGGGAAACTCATTATATCTCCTCTTTTTTTCTCTCCTTTTTTTTCGCCGGCGATAGGGGCACTGGGTCTCGGCCCTCGCCTGGCGGCCATCATGAATCGCGCTGCCCGGCCCTGCGATTGTTTATAAGGGCGCACTTTTCGCCGATGGGCGGTTCGGTTCGGTGACCCCCCTGGTTCGCGCGCGCGGTGCCGCGTGGGGAACGGGAGCGCCGTAATTTTCTTGCCGTAAAACACGTATCGCGCGGGCGCGCGCCGATTATCAGCGCGCGGCGCGAAATTGCGAGGCGCCCTACGCCGGCACCTCGTGCGCGCCGCCCGTAATCGCCGGTAATTGCGGACGGTTTTAACAAGGGCGCGATTAGCTCCTTATTCGACCGCGCGATGAACGGAATGCCCCGCGCAAACATGGATGATGGGCCACGTCGCGCGCGGGGACAAACCACCGCGTGGCGTTTAATTGATCGCCTATTATTATAATTACTTGAAAAAAAACGAACGCGACGTTCCTTGCCGGATGACGAGACCTCGAAAATTTAATTATGCTGCTATATCGACAGTTGTGTTGTTCACGGTTATTGCAAAAATTATTAACACTTGTGGATGTAAACGATTGCAAAGTGCCATTTTTTAAATCACATTTCTTTCACAAGTTTATTTGATAGCTTTACCTAGTGACATTAGTACACTGAGAAAAATTTCCATCGAAGAAACTAATTAAACAGTGTCACCGATGGTTAATCTTTTCGATTACGTTTCCCGATTAAATTATGGATGAAATTTATCCGATGAAATTTGATTGAAAAACCGATCACATTTTTCATCGGATATATCCGTTTGTCATTATGTAATTGAATTATCCGCTTGTATTTAGTCGGACATTTTTCTCGGTGTAATATTTAAAAAGTAGGAAATATTACTCGTACCGATGAGAAATTATTTCTGCACGCGGTCCTAAATGTTTTAAACTACAGCGGACAATCGGTGAGCCACATGTCACCGAGGTCGCTCGCTTTTGAGATATTTCGCGAGTCAATGGCTGCATAATAACGTGCCTCTATTCGCGAACTTGCATACGCGAGAGAAATCGTTCGATAAATCAAATCACGGACTCATTGTATACGCGCGCTAGGTCTCAGGTAGGCACGAATCGCCGAAAGCCTGCCACGGAGAGGCGCGAGAAGAGCGACGGAGAGGGTGAAGGCCGTGAGAATGAAAGACGCGCGGAAGGATATTCAAATTTCCAACCCTCGTTAGCGTGGAAATTCTCAATGTGCGATAATTTATCATCGGGCCCCGCTGAGATGAGCGACCGTACAATGCGGACTACCTGCATGCATAATTTATGCGAGTGATTTTTAAGGAAGTAAAACGGGGCCCCAAGACCGGAAAGGGTTACGCTGGGCAGGACCGTAATGCAGATTTTCCTTTGTCTCCTAAAACCGCGCACGATACTGGCTACGATTAAATTTTCTCCTCTGATCAGATGTAACTTAATAAATATGATTTGATTTGTAGGTTTTTCACGGGCCATTTCTAAATTTGATAGATCTTGGAAATTAGATTGAGCGATTCCCGATAGCTTAAGTAGCAGCTTAATTAAAAGAAAAGATTATAGAGATTTGGAACAGTTGTATGTAAAATTGCTATTTTTTATTTTTGCAAGATGTACGACTTTCTCGTTGTAAAATTATTATATTAGCCCAAGTAAATGAAAGGTAGCTTTTCAGAGAAATTTTGCTAAGGACCAGCTTTCGTTTTACGGCACTGGCTTAATTTGATCGACCCTCTTCCTGGCGAGGCACATATGCATATGCTCTGGAAAACGTCACTGGCATGTACCTGCCGATCGCGGAAGGAGCCCTTAACCCCTTTTGCTCCTGGAGAGGAGGAGACCTTTTTTTTCGTACTGACAGGACAAAAAAACAGGAGACCCTTCGACTCGGATGCGAGCAGTCTTACCCCTCCCTCGTCCCATCCTGCTTTTTCACGGTGAAAAGGCGTTCGACGAGGGTCGATTCAATGCTCTTCTAATTATATGCAAAGACGCACGACTACTCGTATACTATCGCTGTATGGACGGCCTCAGGATTCGCTTATGTAACGCACGAAATCTGGTCCCTCGGAATTTGTTAAAACGCCGAACCTAGCGTTTCCTGAGAAAATGCTTTTTATCGTAAATTTTTAACTATTCTAGCTAAATTTAGGTAATGTAACTATTACAGTGCAATCTGTATAATTTTGCTAAATAATTAATCATTAATGCCACTTTATAGCGATTTTAAAAGTTATGTTTTCTCCAGTAAATAACAAAAATACGCACACCAAACTACAGTCAAGCAATTAAAGACGAATTGCACATTTTTTATATAATTTTGAGAAAATCCAATATCTCGCCATACAGAAGGTTGCACACTCACAAAGAGTCGCACAATTGCGGCGAAATAATTTTAAGGCGTGTACATATAATATATATATTCGTGTTTTCTTTTCTTGCGCGTAAAGAAAAGTATTTTTTAAACTCATTGTCTTCTTATCAGTCCCAGTAGAGTTTACACTCCCGCCTGTAGGCGTAATCGAAACACGCAGAGACGTGTACGAAGCAACGTTTTTTATGGCGTATTATAAAGCAACATTTTTAATGTTATGTATGTATATACGTGAGCTTAGATACACGAGAGGAGAGCACTCTTATATTATACGTAGATAAAAGGGCGTACTATCGATGCTCGTATGAGTTATCGCCAGGCCCCAAATTGCTTGCCAACCGGTGATGCACAGCCCGGGGCCGAAGATTTATTTCCTTGGGGGTGGGACATCGGGTACGAGCTCTGATTCTCTTGAACCGAGAATGAGGTGCGCCGCGGCAAGACACATTTCTCGACGTGGAGAAGACTTTAGTTCCTGAAAATCTCATCGTGATTCAGCGTTGTCTCTTTCATTCCACGTCATGTCCGTATTCCTCATTTTCTTGGGAAAGCACGAGCAACCGTTATTTTCGTCGATATTAATGAAAATTTGTGTAGAAAACGAAGATACTTGAGTTGATCTCGGTAAAATATATAATTATGAAAATATTCACGATATTAGTGAAAAATGTCCTACTTTAGCGGATATTTCCAATGAATTTTACTGTAAAATGATAGCTGAAGTCACATATGGTATTAATTACAAAATTTTGTAACGTCTTGAAATAGCTGCAAAGTATAATACTGTGCTGTCTTCATTTATATGTGCAGAAATGAATGCCAAAAGCTTGATTTACAGAAGTCATTGTGCACGTTAACATATTTGCACGTTTAACGTATGCAACGAAATGTTAAATTGTTCCGCGATATAAGCCGAAAAACCGCACGATTAGACAGTATGCGAACGGGAAACGATCGTTACACATTTATCCGATTTCCCGTAACGTTTTATAATCGCCGAAGCGTTTCTATCTGTCAGGCCTATCGTGCAGATATACGCAGCACCATATGCTAATAACTCACGCACGGTTCGGTATAAAAAATAGCTGGCCACGTTCGCGTCTAACCACATCGGACCCGCCGTATTATATTCGGGAGGACGAATAAAAGCGGGATTTCGCATTGTGATACGACGCGATCGTGTTCACGTAATATCTGGGAAGAACCGAGAGAGAAAGAGAGAGAGAGAGAGAGAGGCAGAGTAGGAGGGAAGCGAGAAAGGGCGAAGGGGAGAAAGAGAGAGAGAGAGAAAGAGATGAGAAGAGGTGCGTCAGGTAGGAAGCTTTAAACGTTGCAGGAGCGAAACCGAGGTCGGATAGGGTTGCCGCGCTTGGCAGACCGCGCGGATGTGTAACCAGCCTGGTACCTGCGATTCCGCTGTCCGATCGGATCTGCGGCCGCCTCGTTTCACCTCGTTCCTCGATGCGGAAAGGCAAACTTATCCCGCGATGCGAGTCCCGCCGAGCACCTCCTCGTCAGCCGCCGTACGTGTTATCTGCCTCGCTCGATTATCAGGCGTGTGTTTCTGACTGGGACGGCTCCATTACTTTCGCGAACTTATTTCTTTATATTTTTAATACGATGTGTATACGGCCACCGCGAAATACGTACATGGAGTACGTGAATACGGTGTAACGGTGTAACTTTATCGCTCCCCGCAAACTCGCGATGGGGAAATTTCCGTGTTAAACGAAATGAACAGAAAGATTTACGGGATGCTCCAGAATTATCGTCACTTGTCCCACTTACAAATTCATTGATCGATCTGATAAATTTTGCAACGAATACCGTACGATGAATCATAGAATCTTTAAAATGTCATAATTTAAAGAAATTTTGACTTACTTTCAGTGACTGCTAATTGCTTTGGTGTTTATATTGAAATTATTTCTGTTGTACACACAAAGTCTGATTACACACGAAAACTAGGAAAAGCAATTACAATAAATAAACTGACCAGCTAAACGTAAGAATGGTAGTGTGTAACGTCATTAAAAATGTAAAAAAAATGCAGAGAACGTGCTATTGCGAGAGATAATCGTGGTTACATAGCTGGAGTCTTTGTGACAAAATATAAGCGTAATACAAGAAGCATATGAATTGCGACATACATCCATGGTATTCATAGTAGTGCACGCGAGAGGAAAAAATTCCAATTTATTGGCGAAGCGAGCAACGAACGAATAGGGTCAGTGGAGTAGGAATGGCCACTGGCTTTGAGCGCGGAGTTTGTCGATTGATCGACGCCGGCTCCAAACCCATCAATTGGTCGAATTCATCCCCCTTTGATGGACGGGGTGGACGCATTTCGGTTTCCTCCCTCTGCGTGCGAGGGTGCGCTTGTCATCAAACGGCCTGGCCATGCTTGAAATTTCGTACGGTACACCCGTCGAATATCGATATTCCCCGTTGACAATCCCGAATTTCTCAAGGACAATATCAAAGGACATTATCGGGCCCACTTGCGCGTGTGGATACGGAAGAACGCGCGCGAGCAAATGTGCGCGCGCGCGCGCGCACGCGCATGGGTGTGTAATCGAAAATTGCGAATTCCAAATTTCATAGAGATCGGAAAGGCTCGGAAGATACCGAATGATTTTTAATATTTCACAATTTCTGGTTAAAATGTTGTAATTATGTACCTACGCGTAATATAGGAATTCTATGCTGCTTTTTCATCGAACTTCTTCGTGAAAATAAAAATTTTAATTAATTTAATACGTCAAAAGTATACAAGAAACTAAAGACCTAATTTTCTTCAACATGCAATTTTCATAGAAATAAGTTAATTTGAAAGTGCTGATTATTTATTTGTCCAGTTAAAATCCATCCAAATAAAAAATTATTAAATTGAAAAATGAATCTCTTGTAGCGTGTACTTTATAGATTTCATTGTTACATATTGTATTAGCAACAATGAAAATAATTTTATATTAAACATTAATTTTCGCAGCTAAGTTAATAATAAACAGCGTGATCACATTGTCATCGCGTTATCACAGCAAAAAGTATAAAATGTTGAGAATGAAACATACGATAATCCTATATTCGGCCGGGTCCTCCCCTCGCGCAGCACTCTCTTTAGCTCGGCTCAAGATTTTGGCCATTATCAATAAATTCCGAAAAATCCGGACTGTAACTGACGTCGGTACACCGTTAGAGGTATACGAGAAAATTATTTTCGCCGGGTGAAACCGAGTTTAGACTACGTCAGATTGTCGTTCACGAACGTAAGTCAAGTTGGTGTAATTTCATAGCGTGGCAGCGCCATCGGAGAAATAAGCGTTTGGCGCCGCGTGCAGTTGATTGTGACGTATGATACTCGTACATTATGCACCTCGCGCTTCGTCTCGGTTTCGAGTTTCGACATTTTTCTCTGTGCTTTATTACACGGTCGAGATATTTCCACTGCGATATGTCGGTTCCGAATGCTCGGAATACGGGGCCGCGCGTACGCGTATGCCTCTAATGCCGTGCGTGTGCACAACCCGAAAATATATCAAATATAAGAATCCACGATGTGGATCGCGATAATAATATTGATTTATTTTAAGTATATAGATTCATTCTTGAACAATGATGTAAATTTCGAGTCTCGAAACTTTAAATTCTTGCTATTAAAAGTTATTGAAACTACAGGATAACAAGAATATTGTTATAAATTGTCTTACATATTTAATTAAATTCTATTATATATATGTTAATAATTGAGTTCTCCAGAGAAACATGTTGTACTAAATTCGCCGCTGCTACTTCATTATTTCTTAAATGTAGAGATATGATATTTTTACACTAACAATTTTCCTAATTTCTAAATTTTTAATATAAAATAATTTAAAAATTAAATTTCTAAAGGAACTTTTACTCGGTTATATATTTCTATAACAGAAATTTTAGGAGATCGAAAATTTTAAGCTAGAACAATGCTATTTATTTCCAAAACTCAATATACGTATAAAAGTATATCTCTGTAAATTAATCCGAGTAATAAAGGAACAAAGATATGCATTTTTATTTTAGTTAACAATATTTATTATTATACTTTTGTATTAGATAAATAAATTTTTATTATAATTATTATTTATTTTTGTGTATTACACTTTGTATATTTGTTTCTGAAACTGGAGAAGAATTCAGAGTATAACCCACCCGAAGTTTGACAAATAAGAAGAAATCAACTTATTTCGTACAGCACCTTACATACTCCATCAAAGTGGCCAATATTGACCACTTACCCCGTCGTATTCTTTCGTCGGGCCAGATTGGACCTACCTTTCGTTGCTCCTGGCCATACAGTCTGGTCATTTTGACCAGAGATCAGGAAGGAAGAAAACTCCTTCCGTAGTCGGTTTATTATCGTCACCGACAAACATTTCGCACGGTTCGAACTATATGCGAACGTCGATCATACCGAAACGCACGACCACGAGAAGTTAATTAAAGAAGAAACTTAATTTAAAAAGTTCGCTGTATAAAACAAATATGTTTTTACTTCCGTCACTTATTCGAGAATAGATAATGACTGTCTCTTCGTGACTCGATCTTTAAATTCGAAATTCAAGTATATATGTATATAGAAAAAAAACAATTTATTTCGCGTTATATTTATTTTAATTACATCCCGCGATAAATGAAAATTTATAATATGGATGAAATTAAACACTTAATAATTTTTTGAAACACTGATCGCGAAGACCGACCGCGAAAATACGAAGAAGCGTGTAACTATGCATGTATTCATGCGAGACGCATCTTGAAAGTGTATCGTGAAATACATATACCGAATATACAGAACAAATGACGTGAGCTCCAGAGAAAAGAAACTTTTCACACGATAGATAGACCGACAATTGAGCGTTCTAGTTACTCAATAATCTCAAATAACGTATGAAAATAATATAAAGTTTCAGCGGTCTCAATAAAATATTCGAATCTCACGTCATAGTTTTTGATTTTATATATAATACATATATAAATTTGCTACTGAAAAATGGATAGAATAGGTTACAAGAGATTAGCTTGACGAATACATTAATAATATTCGTCATATTTTGCGTGAATAATGTGACGTGCCGCAACGGAGCACTCAACTCTCTACAATTTCGATAGCCGAAATATATTAAAGTAAACATAAAATTTTGTGTCGTAATCTATCCATTTTAGGCAACGAATCTCCAGAATATATCAAACTAGGATCTACATTCTACGATCTACGAGATTCGTTACCTGAATAAAAAACTACTCACTTACCGACCCGATGCGCAGCAGCGGAGTTGCCTACGTTGATTCTGTAACACAAATATAGAATTCGTTAAAGCAGTGTTCAATGTGAAAACTAATATTGTAAAATATAGTTTGCAAAATATAGTTATCGCATAAGTAATTCTTATGCGTATCAAACTTTATTCGATTAAACGTTTAAATGGAAAAGATTACTTTTACACAAAATGAAAAATAACATTTACCGTAAAGTTGCTCCGCCGGCGCCCGATGCCTCTCCAAGGCCTGCTCTTCCTCTCAGACTGTCCTCCGGAACACTCGCGAAAACACAAAGATCGTTCGCGCGATTTTACACTCCCGTTGTAAAGCCCACTTGAAAGTATGTATTTTGTTCCGTCAAGTTCGCCTCCACTTCGAGTCGACGAGTATTATATCCCAAAAACTGCCAGATCTCGAAAGTGTGACCATCGACAGGAACGGACATTTAACTAATACTTGTTCCTCAAATGGGCTTTGACAAGTCTTCGGTTCGATTATTTAAACGGCACTCCCGAACGCGACGAAAGTGGACACTTCATGTTATACGCGCACTTTTCTACGTATAATTGTTCGAGAGATTATTTCTTGGCAGGCGATCGATATATTATAACTTTTCGTTATCACGTTACCCGGCGATTCGTGTATTACCTTACGTTTTGATCTCGCCGTATCACCGTATCACCGTATAATCACCGTAGGAATCAACGTTACGATTACGGATCGCGACAATCACTTCAACGCGATTGATAAACGTTAATATCTCTCGTACGAGACGATCGTGATTCTCGTAGGAAATATGTAATCGCGCTACGAAGAGCGACGCGAACACGCGCGGAACACGCACCTCGCTTGACTGAACCGCACTGAATGATAGACTGTTTTTCACCGAATTGTTTACGGCGCTCGGTCTAGACCGTTACGTGTTTTTTTGGAATAGACGCTCGCTCTACGGCGCACAGCGAAACAAGGTCACGCCGTACGCAGGATCATTTGCGCGGCGACATTTGAACGCGTCGATTACGTTCCGCATATCGTATTAGCCTTTCTTGATACGCGTTCACGGAAGTACGGGGAAAACGCGATCGCTCTCTGCGAATGATCAGTGATCGATATCATCGCGCGATCGCTGAATCCCCGCGACTTGCCATCGATACTCGGTTAATCGGCAAGCCAGATATCTCGCACAATTCACACATGAGATCTATAGATCCAAGAATCAAAACGCTAGCGAACTTTAAATTATTTCTTCGTTGCGATATTACGGACGATAATTGCTTCTTCAAGCGATGCTTGTATTCGTACACACCTCGTATCATCGCAATTGAGTCTCTCGTCGCTTCGAGTATAATTTAAGGACTGTTTCTAGGTTGAAAACGCGAAATAATACATGAAATATTGATTCAAATGCTTTAACCAACATTTATCGGTGATTTATTAATACTACGATAATTTATATATTTTTTTTACGGAATTTATAAATGAAAATACATGAGCAACATTTTTAATTATTTTCGGACGATTGTGTCTCGATTAACCGTTAATTCAGTTACGTTTATTGTACAGTGTCGATGTTAAAATATATAATTTTCAGGTTTTTCGTTTATTAACGGAAATGTAAATCTCGACATTTTTCTTTTATTAACGGAATCATAGAAATGCTGGTCAGAATGCAGAACTTTGAGTCGAATTTCGCAGCGATACGTTTAATTGAAGAATTAAATATCAATTAATCTTATCCGTGCTTAATTATGCTGTAGTATTTACTCATCGATAGTTTAAATTAATACATCGGCGATTTCTGTTGATTATCATTCGTTCCGTTGGACAAATTTACAAGAAATACCGAGTGCAAGTAGTAACTTGTAACATAAAAAATTGATAGGCTACAAGCAATTAGCTCGACGAGTACATCGATAATATTCGTCATATTTTGCGTAAAAATATGTAATGTGGTTCAACGATTCTCAACATGGAAAATAAGCTCAACATACTCTGATTTGTAAAGCTCTGCGAAACGAATATGAAAGGAAATTCAAGAAACTGTTGAACATCAAGGGCCCCGCTGTAGGAAGGAATGAATCCCAGATCTTCCGGATTTCCCACGATATAGCGGTCATTTCAACAGAGAGTTAACGACGGTCGTTTTTTAAATTATTACATCTCGTATATTCACTTTTATTGAAATGTGAATAATTCTTCCATTATTATAAGTATTCGTGGAGAAATATTTATTGAGAAGAATACACATATACAGGGTGAGTTTTATTTCGTGAGCTAGTCTTTTACCATGAGAGAGGGATTACCAACCGAAACTGCAGCCAGCCTGACAAAAAATGGAAAAATCTCGTTATATATGTTTCAATCGTGTAATATCTAATTGTATCTTGAGAGATATACTTGAGAGATACGTGATTGATATTTTCTTCGCTGGTGATAAATTAAATACAAACAAGTAATTTTCTTCGACTAGAACTGGCTGAAATTTTGTTCCTTATTATTTAAGTTATTCAATATGATAGAAGGAAAGAACAACCAGAAATTATCGAATTTTGCCCCTTCTTTCGACAGGAGTCGAAAGCGGCG
>NW_011967146.1:432962-440597 GCF_000949405.1 Vollenhovia emeryi
TAACTTTTTTTCGGAGACAGCGACGTGCTCGGACGGGGTTGGTACTGTTACGTGAAACTCGACTTTTTATGGTGTTTCTCTCCTTAGAAAGACTTACATTAACTTATGTAATTTTAATTGTTATCGCACAATTACCACTTCGATGAACTTGCGTTTTACTCGAATAAAAGTAATAAAAACATGAGTAAAAACATACGTTTCTATTACCAATACCGTTTATAGCTTTAAAAGGATGATTGTATCTTAGCAAATTGAAAAATATCTATGAATATTATATTTAAATCGTCTTTGCTAGCAAAGAAACACTATTCCTTTTAAGAACGTTATTTTTACAAACTTTTTATTCTCTTATTATATATGTTATATTATTATACGTAATATGTTATCACTCTCTTATTATAGATGTTATATGTAATAATGAAGCTTTTCTTAAATAATTTTTATTTCCATGCATAAGAAACAAATTGCACTACTTTTATAGTTTAAATAAACAATATTAATATCACTATAAATGAAATAATATTTTCGCGAAAAGATATTACCTAAAAGACTAGAAACGGTATATAGCCGTTTCTTGAGAAACAAAAATCCCTTATTTGTGTACGTGCGAAGAAAATGAAAAGTTTATATTTATCAATAAATGAACGAATGCCAAAGAATGGAAGTACTATTTAATAGACGCCTGAGATCACGCAACCAGATTTTCATTACCGGATATCAGGTTTAGTAGAAGGGTTAAGTGGAGTCGTAATTTACATAATGCTTATTCCTTGTAGTAGATAACCCGCTATACGTTCACGTTACGTTACTACCTCTGTGTGAGTCTTTCACGCAGCTCTATAATCTATTTTGACGGAGTTGCTCTAAACTTTTCATTTTTCCTGCGTTACGCAGGATTTCTACGAAAAGATGTATTTAAGCAGATTACAAATTTGTAGTTCCTAGAAACATGTTATCACGATATTACTTTCAGTTTCTTAAAAGTTTTTTTTGTAACGCTATATGTTTCTTGATGTTGTAATTATTCTGTTATGAGAGAGAGAGAGAGAGAGAGAGAGAGAGAGAGAGAGAGAGCACGTTATAGCACGGTGTGATAACATAGATATTTCCTCCTTTACATGTGCAATTACAAATTACAATAGCATCGTACCATAACACAGACCTTCGTTCTGGTTAATATAACACTTCTCGATTATCGCATTCACGTGTAATTTAATAAGCCTCACCCGCGATATCTCGAAATGTAAGCGGTTTTTTCGTCGGCGATATTATCCCAAGGCGTCATTACTAAGCATCATTAGGGACAAGTGATATCAAGATATCGCCGCGATCATCACGAAAGTAGCTTCCGTTGTTGGGGCCCCAACAAGAAAACGTATCAGGCCCTGTCGAGTAAAAAGCCGAGGACAAGAGGCGTAATGGCATCCGCTTTTTATTAGGCCGCCTTGCGAACCCTTCATTATAGCGAAACACCATTTGTCCGTCGGGGCTAGACTGCTGTAAGAGAATGAGGCCGAGGGAATCGAAGAATTCTTTCCAATGGCGTGACATCGTCGTTTCGTAAACTTCGAACCAATCATTCATTTGGATTGTTTCAACGATAAAGTAGTTAGACTCTAATAACGCATCTTGACGTTCGCCCCGTCAGCACGTGTACATTTCTAAGCTTCTGAGTTGAGCAAATTGCTTATTAAAATCAGCGCAGGATATGTTGTTTGAAATTAAAGGAGTATTAAAGAGTTGTAAACTATTATATGTTTCTATTATGTAATTACTGGCTTAAAAATATATTAAATTCGCAATCATTGCGGATTAAATATGGTTTCGTAATTAAAATATTCATTAGTCACTTATTGAATTTGAATAATCATTGGACATCGTTTTACATTCATTAGTAGCTTTCGGTAAGTCTACATCTTGGCACAATATTCTGTACGTTCGTCAGAAGCAATAAATAATATGTTTCTAAAGAAAATCAGGATACCACTGTTTTGAAATATTTACATTTGCCCAACGTATATTATAACCACAATACGTATATGTTACAAGTGCTTATACACTGAGAAAGAAAGTTAACATGACTAAATATGTTTAGTTGGCACAGTATTTCTTTAGCTCAAATATATATATATTTTTTTTAAGTTAAATATACGTTATTTACCGACACATATATATTTTTTAAATTTACGAATATTTTTGCGAATTAACAAATATTTGCTCGACAACTCGTGACCGCTGCATAAAGTGTTTTAATTGTATGTTTGTTAACCCGACACGAATGTTTAAAGCTGTGGGATAACGTTCTATATAATAAATTAAAAATTAAAATTTTTTCGCATTCCGGATCAACGTCACATCAGCCTCGTGATTGGCTTCTTTATTATAGTTGAATCAGGAAATATTTGTTTAACTCAACTCTCGTTGTCAGTGTAGTAATCTAGATTGAAATAAAAATCTCTATTCTAAATCGGAAAGTTGGTGCGAAGATCGGAAATTTCGCAATAGTTTGTGTTTGAAATGCTCTCCCCCTCTTTCTCCCGCCAGTCTTTCTCCTTCATCTTGAGATGGCTCGACGAAACCGCGATGTCCGACTAGCGAGATAATGAGACGTCTCGATCCGCGGTTGCGGCCGTGGGATCGGGATATCGCGATTGGTGGGTGGGATTTATAATTGATGAGGGCCGTAGGTACGACGCCAGGGTGTCGTTATCCGTGCTGACAAGATAATACTTGCGAAAGCCAAGAGTCCCTCTTCTCTTTTCCTACCACGTCTTCCTCCCCGTCTGCCTTTCTCCTCTCTTCCTCTCTCCTCGATAGCACTCCTATTTTCCTTGACTCGAGAATCGCTCCTCTACCTTTCTCTTTCTCTCTTCTTCTGGCCCGACGGCCCTTGAAGGAGAGACCAACTACCAAGATAACGACTATGCACTATTACGTGCGCAGATGCATTATGCGATGGTGACTGCATTGCCGCAAATTTGCCGAAGCAAGTTCGCCGCGTTTAGTGGATTAACGTGTTCGCCAAACAATCTTCTACCAGATCACTACCGCATTATCCTGAATTATTGGCTACAAGCTATTATAAAAATGAGTAAACAATAAATTGTGTATCGTTTCTCACACGGGTGACTTATTTCCTTCCACGATTGATCAAAAGTTTTTCTTTTATTTCGTAAAATCTCTTACAAATTCTTACTTTATTTCATCATCTAACTTCAGTACTCTATTCATTAAAATAATTTTTTTGTTTTAGCGTGAGCTATTTTATACGCGAAATTTAGTAATTTAAATTTTACAATCTCTCTTGTTATACAATAATTTTATGATCACCAAGTTGACCTAATTTTTGAGCAAATTAAAGTTAAAATAAAGTTTTAACTGTATGTCTGTTAAATTAATAGGAATATACAAGAATATGTGTCAAAGCTGTGGGATAACATTCCACATAATAAATTAAAAATTAAATTTATTTCGCATTCTTGATCAACGCCACATCAGCCTCGTGATTGGCTTCTTTATTTCAAGAACGAGAAGAGAACCTAGAAGATTGCCGCCATTTCCCGGTGGAGTACCTTTGATAAGGAAGCTTCGAAGATTTATGTCCTCGATGGCCCCTCCTTTTCCACCATCCTCGATTTCTTAGTCTCCTTCGCTCACGCACATCCACGACCTTCCGCTCCGCCTTTGTGCTCATCTCGGCGAATACTTTCGTGCGCATCGCGCAAGATATTGCGGCAAGCTCTTATTACGCATTAATAATGAGAAAACATAACAAGATGTTTAAGTTCTAAATCATAGATCGTGTTTTTGATTATCTATCGTATTTCCTTTCTTTTTACTTGCGTCTATATAAAGCGGCACGTTAATAGATAATATTTGGCTTGGCACGTGATAACAAGCAATGTCCGTAATAACGATACCTACCGAACATAAATTAAACAGTTTAGTCTCTTAAAAAGTACGTTAAAACATTTACAACCTTACATACTGTATCGTAAAATTATAATTGCTTGCTGAAGTATAACCTGCGAGAAATGATTTTAAATAAACAGAAAGTTGAAAAGTGAGAACTGCAATAGACATGATTACATGTATTAATAAAAAATATATAGTATTGATATGCCTGTGAAACAAAAGTATTAAAATGTTGGGTGTCACATAACGGTTTTCTAAACCCATTATCACGTGACTCCGTTCGTTTACACCACCGAGCCTCGTCTTAGTCCGCGCAGCCTCCAAGGGTATATTTTCTTATCATTTTCTCATTTCCCGCATTGGGTCACAGCTTGGAAAGTCGCGAAGTGAAAGAAGAACAGAGATCGAGCGGAAATGAGAAGGAGAGAAATTGACTGCAGAAAGAAAGAGAGAGCGGAGCTCCGGCGGGGGTTGCAAGTACCTCCGGGTGCAGAGGATCGTGGAAAAGGAACGAGCTCGTTATCTCGCTGGTGGTAGATAGAGACTCACCTTTTTCGCACCGCCGGTTCACCGCCCCGCCGGCCTCCCCTTTTGCACGAGCTCGTGCTTGTTCGATAAGGAATTTGATTTAAAAATTCCGACGACTCGCCATTTTATGTAAATACACGTAGACGGTTCGACGGGCAGGAAAAATCAGCGACGGAGGTGCCGTAGTCCCCCTCCAACTACGACGGGGTTGTTTTTCCTTTTACGCGTAAAGGGGCGAGGGCGCGGGGCAGGCGCGATGGCGTATGCTAAAATTACACTAGACGTCATATTTACATATTTCCTATTTTGTCAATTTTGATTATTTACCACTAGCTCGCACGATCTTATCGAAGAGAGTTCTTGAAATGGCGAGACAGATTTTTTATTATCAGTTAATAGCAATCTATTCGCATAATTTTCAACGGCGTCCCACTTGCACACCTCATAAATTATTGTCATTATTTATTTTATGGTGGATCTTCTGTGAAAAAAATAAGAAATTCCTAACAATATTTACTTATCGTATAACTTAATATTTTAATGTAGTAAAGCGCAATTGTTGACAATAAGAAAATTGCATCGATCATATGTACATTTTTTTATGCATTTACATTATTTGCTACTATTGACTTAATTTCGGCGTTTCCCAAAATTTGACGGAACACCCCGAAATAAGTGCATTTAATTAACGTCTACGATTAACATCACGGATTTAAAGGCGTAAAAAAAAAGTCTGAACAATGAGTCCACGGACTTTTGTTTTAAATCGGTCGAACAGTGGCGACGAAGATGTGGCTCTGTTCGCGGAAATTTCACTCGGCGGGACCACTCGTGTCCTTTGCGATACTTCCATTACGATGAACATTACGTGACGGCGGCAAGGAGTTGGGGGACACGAGGGTGAAAAGCAGATAGCGAAAGAAAGATGGGCTCGTCGCGCACGCAAATGCGAGTACACAGGTACGACGTGCCGAGCAATTAACTTAATGTCTTCGAGCCATTAGCCCGTCGGTGGTACGACACTTCGTAAACACTGTCCGCTTGTCTTGATTGGGTACCAGCCCTATCATCAAGCGAGACAAAGAGGCGATCTATACTCGTGCGCGACTTGATAAATCGAAAGTCGATACGACCAATTATCGATTTCGCGTGCCGGCGTTGGCACCGCGGTAAGAGCTTTCCGAAACACGATAGTTAAATAAGAATTTCAGCGTAAGTTATTACACATCGCGATATTACTGTGTTTCTTAATAACAGACTGATACTTTTGTTTTACCGTGTCAAAAACTCCTCTACCTCTTCGCGCTTCGCTCAGTGAGTGCATCTGACAAAGTTCGTCGAAACGTCCGGGCAGAATCACAAAATACGACGGGCTTAACGATAAGCTGATCGAGGAAATTAAATCAAGGGCTAATACGTATCTCTTTCGCAACGGTACAATTAAGCCAACGGCACACGATACTGTTTTTCCTACTGGATGGCTTACGAGAGCCAATCAGGATTAAGCCTTAACTCATCTGACCTAAAACTCTGCATCCTTATTGGCTCTCGTAACCTATCCAGTAGGAAAAATAGTATCGTGTGCCGTTGGCTTTACTACACGGAGAGAAAGTTCTTCTTAAAATTTATCCTGAAAATCATGTAATCGTGGGACGGCATGGCATTTCGAAGAATTTTACCAGAGTTTTTTTGAAATTTTACCATACTTTTTACTAGTAATTAGACTTAGTACACATTTTACTAGTGAAATTTCAACAAACTCTCACAAAGTTGTTCAAAATGCCATGTTGTCCCACGATTACATAATTTTCAGGGTAAATTTTAAGAGAAAATTCTTTCCACGTATCGTGTTTCCTCTTTTCGGAGATAAGGCAACAGTTGCTTCGCGAGACACGCAGTTCGCTCGGAATAGCAGACATATGCAAATGCATGATCCCCTTTGAAGGATCGCGTCATTGTCGGAGAACGTACTGCTCGTCCTTATCCGCCTCTCTTGGCCCCCGTTCGTCGCAATGTGGTGCCTCGGATGACCAACCGGCTATGGCGAGCGCGATACACCGGGCGCACGGTGAGACACGTGGGTGCACCGCACACGTGCAGCGTACGTACACACGTACACGTACCATTATATCGGAATCACCTGCTGCTGCTGCGGCTGCTGCTGCTGCTGCTGCTGCTTTGTCCACATGCTGCCCGCAGGCTGATCGCGAGGCCGACACCGGGCTCGCTCTTGTCCGCCCGTTCTCGATGCGCGCTAGGACATCTTTTTCCTGCACCGTCGATCGTTTTTTAGGACGGCGTGATAGACGGGTTGCTCACGATACCTTCGCAAATCGACCAGTAAGAAAGACAGCCCGGCACTTTGTCTTCCTCGAGGCTGTCTTGTCTATTTAGCGGGTCTTCCGCACAGAGGAAGAATGTAGGAGCAGAACAGGATTTTTATAATTTTGATTTCTGGTAATTTTTCCGTAATTTATTCCGCTGATTTGTGGAGAGAACGTTCACTTTCTCCCCCTATCTTCCATATATTTTTTAAATGTACTTTCACACTTTATACGTTATATATTTTTGGCAGTTTTGATTTTGTGTTGTATGAGAATAATCTTATTTGACTTAATATAATTTTAATATTGATAAAATGAATAAACATACACGTATATATACGTATGTTTCTGATGAATAAAAGCAATGTAATAAGCTTCTTCTCTTGACTATAGTGCTTTTCGGAAATTTGTGGTTCTATTATTATAAAAATATTTCTTATAATATTGTATTTTTTCTGTTCTCGATTGCAAGCGTTCGCCTCTATTGTCTTCAATTATATACAGTTGAAATTTTCGTATTGTCCGAAATTCTCTTTCTCCCTCTTTCGTCAAAAGGATATCGGCGTGAAGGATTGACCTATCGCGAATTAATCCAATGTATACCTGACCGAAAGCTATTAAGTGCATCCATGACCTTGACTCGCTTTTGCATCTCTACCTGCTGCTGTCCGCCAGTCGACGAGAGATCGATCTCGATCTTTGGGAACGGAAGGAGCCGTGTATACGTATGGCTTCCTGTTCTTTTTCTGGGGCCCAAACTGACTCCCAGATCAATTAAGCACAAGGAATTCAGGTTCTGCTAAAGGACGTTCTCACGGTTGATCGACGTCTGTGCTCCAAGTACATGTGTATGTGCGTGTGCGCGCGC